>NW_021940923.1:1105327-1107914 GCF_004337985.1 Pyricularia pennisetigena
CAAAAAAAAACAAAAACAAAAAAAAAAAGGGTCCAAAGAACGTGGCTAACTGGCTTCCACCCAAAAGCTGAGATGACTGCACCCTTGCTTAATGACCAGAACAGTGGGCTCTCTGCCGCCAACATACCGGAGCAACGCTTCGGCGAAGATGCTGACCTCACCGGGGCAGCGTTATACTTGGCGTCGAGAGCAGGAGCATATGTCAACGGCTTATCATTGATAGTTGATGGAGGTCTTGCGGGAATTTTGCCAGGAACTTATTGAGTTCAGTCTTTGTTAGAGAAGCTACGCAAAAACCATCTGGCCAAAAGGCTCGTGTTTCTCTCCCATCCCCACCATGAATAAAGAGGTTCTGTAATCCCTCTGCTGGAATGAGAACCTAGGCGGGTTGAGAAAGCCACTAGACGGTGCAGACTAGTCCATAGATGAATGACAGACTGGGCGGGACTGCTACTGCAGACAGAAAGGTGGTTGGTTGCTAACAGCCCCCGCGTGCGTTGTTGACATCCAGAGACCAAGAGTCTCTATCTCTGCGCGCGCGTTTCTTTGCAAACACCAAGCCGCAGACGTTGCATAGTGTACCAGGGCCTCCCGGGCCGTTGCGCCACTCCGGTGTCTCGGTTGTATGACATTTGACGCAAGCCTGGGGAGATGAAATTTTGCGCTTCTTATCGAGAGAAGCGGAGGGGAGGAAAAGAGCAAGAAGAAATGTTAGCCTAAAAAAAAGTAATGCCTGACCAGGGTATGTTGGAGTATAGAGAAAGAGAGACAAAGGGTAGGGGGCATGGAGCATAAGATCCGGATACTCGGGTAAACGAGGTGGGGGACAGCAAGAAGAAAAGAAAAGAAAAAAAAAAAAGAAAAAAGAAAAAGAAACACATACGTGAGAAGCATCCACGTGGGGAGGTCGCCAGTCAAAAAGTTCGGAAACGCCAAAAAGTACACCACTAGTACTGATTAGTTGCCTTGGGTCGAAAGCGAGATTGGTTCTTGAAGCATTGGCTGAACTGCCCTCCTGAGCTAACACGGCTGCATCGGTAGGTAATGTCGAACGCCGGCGGACGAAGGGTGGTCGACGAACGCTGCTGGTGCTGGTGCCAAAGTCGGGAGAATCTGCTGGCACGTGGGTCGGGGGACTACACGGGTAGGATGGAGTCACCATGCGAGTACCATCAGCCCCGAGTGCATTCAGCCAAGACCATACTGCTGGTTGCTGATGACGGTCTTGTGTTTTGGCGGCGGCAGGCTTGGTCGACTGGTGGCGGGGATTGTGATTATGATTATTATTGGGATTATGTAGATGCTGACGGTGATGCTGGTGTTGACGGTGTTGCTGTTCTTGTTGCTGTTCTTGTTGCTGCTGCTGCTGTTCTTGTTGTTTGTGGGGCTGCCCATGGTCCCGCTCGGAGCTGGGATCGGGAGGGCTACCGTCACTAATCTGGTTCGCCGACTCCTCTGTGAGGTTTCCGCCCATTGCCTAGTGTGAGATTCGTGCCCGATGGTTGAACATGTGTCTGTCTGGGTGAGGGCCTTTTTTTTTTCGATTGAGTCAGATTCAATGCTAGAGTCGCCGATTTATCAAAATGTTGACGGGCTGTTTTTGTGGGGTCCGGTGGCGACTAAAGGGGGGGGAAAAAAGAACGAAACAGAACAAGAAAAAAAAAAAGGTTGATTGAGTGCGTCGCCAATTGTAGAGCTAGGCTGGCTAGGACTACAAGAATAGAATAGAACGTAATTTTGAAGTAATTATGGACAATTGTCGCGTGAAGTAACTGGGGCGGGCCACACCGTCTCTCTCCACTTTCTCCCGGGCGGACGGGCGGGCTCGCCTGGTTTTGTTAGTGCCGTATCTGGATGTTCGCCACCAGGGCTCTGCCTGAACTGGCGGGAGGGTCTAGGCCCAATCTAGCCCATCCGTACCGGCAGAGAGATAACTCGAGGGTGACCATATTTATTTTGGTTGTGCATGTCGAAGTCAAGGAGCAAACCTACCGGTCCAATCAAGACAGATACGCACCGCGGGGGTTTCACGGATAAGTAGGCACCTCACTTCGGCATCGCCCACTGGGAAGAAAAGCTGGAAACCCCGAGGAACCCCCCACCTGTTGGACCAGGACATGGGTGAGGTACATACATGTACATCTACATCAATTTGAAAGAAGAGGAGCAAAAACTCTTTTTCTTTTTCTTCTCCTCTTTTTCCTAATTTGGATTAACTATCATCCCTTTGAGGATTTCCTTGCAGAGGTTAGTGGCTGCATTGGTAGCTGACACCCCTGCAGCATGGTTCACACCGGTCAGTTTGCTTCTTTATTAAGGTTGGTTCGGTAGTATTGGTAGTCTACAGTGGCACCACCTCAAGCTTGATAAGGGTCCTAAGGGTCCTCAGAACATAACAATCCTTGGGATGAACACCCTCCACGCCAAGGAAAACCAACAAGTGGCCAAGACAAAAGCTCCTTGGCATTCTTTTGCTTATTTATTTTCAAACTTAGTGTCTTGTATATATTACGTATTTATTTTTCGCAAAATCGCTATGAAACGACAATTTCCCGACAAGTATCAATCTTGAAGCCACATGAAAAAA
>NW_021940923.1:1107941-1110917 GCF_004337985.1 Pyricularia pennisetigena
AAAAAAAAAACCCGAGACAAAATCAGAAGGAGACCAGCACTAACCACATACTGCATGCAATTCACCTTATGACATGACGGCCTTCCTAAGCGCATCAACGCACCTCCACACATCCTCGTACGAATTGTACATGGGTACCGGGGCCACGCGCATCACGTCGGGTTTGCGCCTGTCGCACACAACACCGGCGGCCTCCATCTTTTCACCGACGGCGTCCAATAGCCCCTCCCGGAGGAGCACGCTCAGCTGGGCGCCGCGCTCGTTTTTGTTCGAAGGAGTGATGATTCTAAATGCGGGCTTCTTCCCGTCACCCGCAGAAGAGGCGGACTCGTCCTTGAGAATGCCGTTGAGCAGGTGCTCTGCGTAAGCCGTCAACCGCAGCGACTTCTTCCTCAGGTCGGCCGGGGTGGTCAGGTTGTACACGGATAGGGCGGCACCCAAGCTGGCGAGATCGATGGCCGAGGGGTTGCTCACAACCCAGCCCTGGGCGCCAGGGGTGGGGTCAAACTCCTTGGCCATGTTGAAGCGTGTAGCCCTGTTGTTGCCGTACCAGCCGGACAACCGCTGCTTAAAGCCATCGCTGTCGACCTTACCATGCCTCTCGTGGACAAAGGCGCCGGCGATGGCACCAGGACCGGCGTTGAGGTACTTGTACGTGCACCAGACGGCAAAGTCGACGTCCCAATCGTGCAGGCTCAGAGGTACATTGCCGACGGCGTGAGCAAGGTCCCACCCGACGACGATGCCCTTGGCGCGGGCGTGGGCCGTGATCAGAGGTATGTCGAAGAGCTGGCCACTCCAGTACTGGATTCCGGGCAGGAGCAGGAGGGCTGTGCTGTCGGCGTGCTCATCGATGGTGGCGAGGATCTTTTCGGTTGAGATGTAGTAACTCTCATCTGGGTGAATCT
This sequence comes from Pyricularia pennisetigena, assembly GCF_004337985.1. Classification (NCBI taxonomy): domain Eukaryota; kingdom Fungi; phylum Ascomycota; class Sordariomycetes; order Magnaporthales; family Pyriculariaceae; genus Pyricularia; species Pyricularia pennisetigena. Next base: position 1,108,850 of record NW_021940923.1, read on the forward strand.
CAACCAGGGAGGTGGCTGTATCAAGACCATGCCATTGGATCTGGGAGGCGATGGCATACTGAAAGAGAAAAAAAAAAACAAAAAAGAAAGCAAGAAAAATGGTGAGCACAAGAATAAATAGAAGAAACGGGATCACGTGTAATTCCAAGAAGGAACAACTTGACTCACAGTATCGCTGGGGAAGGGCTTCCACTCTGAAATGATCTTGTGACGCTTTTCAGTGGGACGATAGAACGAGGCCATCATCATATGAAGATTGACAGTCAGGGTGTTCATGATGGCAATTTCGTCTGGGCTGGCGCCGACAACGGTTGCCGACTGGACGGCGCAATCAGCGGCCATGTCCTGCCAGGATTTCAACGGCGAGTTATCCCACGGGGTGAAGTGACCATGGACGCCGATGGACGCCCAGGTCTCTAGCTGGGCATTGATGTAATCTCTGGTGGCCTTGGGCTGCAGGCCGAGCGAGTTGCCACAAAAGTAGACGGCAGGTGTGACATTGTCGTCGTTGGAGTCGGCGGTCTTGGAGGTGCCGTTTTGGACTGTGGCTGTCTCTCCAGGTTTGGCATGGTTAGGTGGGTATGCTGAGAGAGAACGCAAGGGCAAAGAGGAATAAGAGTCAGTATGGTATCTTTTTCTCCGTCTTTATTCATTTTGGTTGGTTTTGGTTTGCTTTTGGGATATGGAGCTTGGCCATATTTGGAAGCGGAACGGTCCGATGGGTTCAGATCCAATTTTATTATTACAGTAGGAGCATGGGCCCAGCTAAGAAGAAAAGAGAACCCACCTGGCAGGCGTCCATCAAGAGCCTTCTTCTTCAGCGACGCACGGGTGGGGAAAATAAAGTGCTCGCGCATGTGCCGTATCGGGCATTTGGCGTCCTCAGAGCGGGCGTAGTCCAGGGTGTTGGCATCGGCAGGGAACTCGATGGGGTCCGCCGGTATGGCACAGATGCTTTTTTGGGTAGCAGCCATGATGAATCAAAGGAGGATAGGCGGTTGATGGTAGGTGGAGATCTTTGTGGCACTGTCAGGGATTGCAGAAGAGGTAAAATAATAAACGACAAAAAAAAAATACAACCAAAAGGTTTTTGTTTGAACGGATGTACCCGACTTGGTGGAATTGAAGGGATTTATTTGACGGGGGTTACGAGGAGGAAGAGCAGAAGGAGGATAGCTAGCTAGTGATCGGATGAGTTTTGGTTGACTAAAGGTAAAGAAAAAGGTACGTACTGTGTGTCAGAAAATAAAACAGTACAATAAGTCAAATAGTGCGTACGTACGTACGTAGGGCAGGGGTTAGGTCAGGTCTGTGGTAAAGGCGAAACTTGAACACTGTGATACTCTCTTTCTTCATCCTCCTCTCTTCAATTCCAAATGCCTAGTGAGGACGCTCGAGAACACTTTGTAGCCGAGCTCAGGACAAATGGCCTACAGCCTACAGCACCCAGCCCCAACCATCAGGACGACGACTGCAGTCGACTCGGACCAAGCCCCACTTGGTCCGATGCCGCAGGTTACTTCGGCGCAGCAGAATTAGACTCAGCGGGCATTGCACGTTTGGGTCGTGACGCCATTTCCTTGTAGAGGTCCACCAGGACGTGGCGCAAACCCGTCTTCAGCCGTACCTAGCCGTGGTTCCGCGCCAGAGGCGGTGGACCTCGGCACAAAAACCATGAGGCTTTTTCACTGATGCGGAATTGGTTTGACCCTGCGACTGACAAGGTCAGTTCCACCTGAATACAGTCCAGAAAAGTCTCGATGCGGCAACAGTTCAGCATGATCAAAAAAAAAAAAAAATTAATAGATCAACTCTTCGTCAGGAAATGGCGTGCGAAACGAGCCAGATTGTTGCTTGCATAGCTCGACAAGTCACCATCCGATGCTTCTCCGAAGCAGGGAATTCACGACTACCAAGACTAGCAAGGACCCAGGCAAGTAGCGGGTCATCCATTGACATGATGCTTGGCGTTCCTGGGTCCTGACTTTCCTTAAGGTGTCTTCGGGCGACCTTGAGTTGGGATTGTTGGACGATGGAAGACCAAGACAGCTTTTTTTTTTTTTTTTTT
>NW_021940923.1:1110974-1122380 GCF_004337985.1 Pyricularia pennisetigena
TTTTTTTTTTGCTTTCTAATTTTCTCTCTCTTTTGTCAAATTTTTTTTACATTTTTTTATCACGACTTGAAATTGTTAGTTGTTGCAGTTGCACCTTGTCTCTTTATTATCCGATCAACGCCACCAACAACAATGTCACCCCCTGAACATACGCCACAGTCCCCAGCGGCCTTGGCTTCATGGCTCGAGTCAAAATACTCCGTCACGCCTAACGGCTTCCTACCCTCGACGGAACCATTGGCAGCCCTACCGGACGCCTACTATCAACCCTGGGAGACACTGGCGTCTTCCCTGCCCAAGCTCCTGCAGACCAACACGTTCCGGGACCATGTCAACGCAGAGCTGCCGGTGCTCTCCACATGCCGCCTGCAGCTCGAGCAGGAGTGGAGGCGCGCCTATCTGATCCTGACCTTTGCGACCCACGCCTACATCTGGGGCGGAGACAAGCCGTCGGAGCACCTGCCGCCCCAGATCACCGTCCCTCTGCTCGAGGTTTCGAAACATCTCGATCTGCCCCCGGCTGCAACCTATGCCGCGACCAACCTGTGGAACTTCCGCACCACTGCCGAGGGTGCCCCTTTTATTGACCTCGACGCCTTGGAATCGCTGGTCACATTCACCGGGACCCCGGATGAATCCTGGTTCTATGCCGTCAGCGTCGCGCTCGAGTGCGAGGGCGGCAGTGTGATCCCCGTCATGATCTCGGCCATGAACGCCATCCCAAACAACGACCTGGCCGCCTGCAGGCAAAACATTGCGGCGCTGCACAAGCTCATGGCCTGCATCCGCAGGGTCGGCGACATCCTCGACCGCATGCACGAGCGCTGCGCCCCGGACGTCTTTTACCATGCCATCCGGCCCTTCCTTGCCGGCAGCAAAAACATGGCCGACGCCGGCCTTCCGCGCGGGGTGTTCTACGATCAGGGTGACGGCAAGGGCGACTGGCTAGGCCTCAGGGGTGGCAGCAACGGCCAGAGCAGCCTGATTCAGTTCTTCGACATTGTGCTGGGCGTCGAGCACAAGGCGACCGAGAACCAGAACTCGGACCTGAAGAAGCACGAGGACAAGGAGCTTCCCTTCCACGAGGAGGTGCGCGCCTACATGCCAGGCCCGCATCGGCGCTTTCTTGAATACGTGCGATCCCTGCCGAGCATCCGCGACTTTGCACTGCAGCCGATGGAGACGGACGGCGCGATGGGGGAACAGGACGATGAGGAGGAGGAGGAGGACCACGAGCTCATGGCGGAGCGCGGCCTGCTGAGGAGCACCTTTACGCGGGCGACCCGCGTGCTGGCCGGTCTGCGCAACAAGCACTTGCAAATAGTGGCACGTTACATCATCCTGCCGTCGCGTAGGCAGCAGCAGCAGGTCCGCGCCGGCCTGGATCAGCAACCGGGTCAGAGGAACATTGGGCTGGCTGGCGTGGCGTGGCGCGAGCCGCCTCAGAACCCGGTGGCGATCCCCAAGGATGATGGAGACGGAGTTGCCAGTGGTGGCGGTAGTGGTGGCGAGCGCAAGAGGCGCATGTCAGAGACTCAACTCACTGGTACAGGTGGAACAGCCCTGATGCCTTTCCTCAAGCAGGTCCGGGATGAGACGGTACGGGCTGGTCGGCCGGATGAGGTGACGATTGAGGCGTAGGATCTTTTTTTTGCCCCCTGATGGGTTTCTTTGTTTATCCTTGACATACATACTCGGTTCTTTGATTTTTGCGGCATTGCATGGCGAACTGGGAATAGCGGTCCGTGGAGATTGCTCGTTCGGCGTTCCGGTTAATTTGGGAATAGCGGCATACTCGAGCATACCTCAGGAATTCTTGGTAGCAAGCATTTTGATTTTGATCTTGTTTTTGATTTGATTCTTTTGTTCTTTTTAAATGTGGCCTTGTCCCATTGGTTATGCAAGTCAACACGTCCAAGACATATTTAATGTGTGTGGAGACTGGAGAGAGTTATACATGCAGGCTGGCCAGTGATTTTGATTTCTGTCTCCGTTCTTATGCTATTCTATGGCCCTGTCCTCTGAGCCTGTGGATTTGCCTATTCAAAGAAATCTTTGCTGCTACCTTTGATTGTTGTATATCTGTGACATGGCTGCATTTTGATCTTCTTTTCTTTTCTTTTCTTTTTTTTTTCTTTTCCTTTCATAGCCCGAGGCAGGGACTACAAGACCAAGAGCATCTCAAGGCTGTCTGGCACTGAAAATACCATGGATGCACTCATCACTCAGCTGCAAAGCTGCGACTCCATCCTGGATCAGATCCCAAAGCTCTTGGACGGTGTACCATGCCTCCACCTCGCAGCCGCTCTCAGACCGCCTCAGACCACCCTCGACAAACCCCAGTGTCAGCTCCACCCAGCCTCTGACTCCGTCGGCCGTGACGCTCCCCGGCGGCTGACGAAACTCTACGGTACGGGCTCCTACCCCCTCGCCCACCAGCCCGGCCAGGTTCCACTTGAACCGCTGTCCGCTCAGCCGGGACCGACAGCCGCGAGTGGCCCGCGCGAACCCCGAACCCGGCTCCGGCCCGTGCGTGTTCAGCGCCGCAACGACGCCAGCGACGCCCCCGTCCCTCGCGGCCGAGTCGACGACCCGGAGGCACTGCTCCAGAGTCAACCGGCTGCCGAGAAGGGCGCTGCCGGCACGGTTGCTCTGGCACCAGTGTCTGGTCGACGCCCGCCTGCCCGCCGGCATGAGCGCGTCGAGGGCCGGCTCGGTCGACAGCATCAGCTTGGCCAGCGTCGCGACCTCTCGCGGCTCCATGGCCGGCTCGGTGGACACGTGAATGTGGGTGCCACAGGTGGGAGATGCCACCACCACAAACGACGAGCCGAGGACCGAGAATATGGTGTCGAGGTCGTCGACCCACTCTGAATAGAGGCTGTACTTGGGCGAGACTAGCTCGATGCCGTCTATGCTCATATGAGATCGACACCCGCATCAAAAACCACGTTTGGGAGGTGAGGAACGGAGGGTCAGCAAACATATACAGAAGAAATAATGCACAACGCGTCTGTGCTTGGTGGTTTTGTGGCTCTATACAGTTTCCCTTGGCTGCATCCTCTTTGATTGTGATCTCGGGCGAGATTGACCATGTTTGATAGACCCTGGCCGACTTGTCCTTGTGGTCATTGACAAAGATGTCCAGCCCGGCCCTGTTCAGCCTCTCGCTGACCTGCGTCGCTAGTGACTTCCAGCTCGAGTGCTTCTTCTTGCTGCCGAGGAGAAGCTCGATTTCGACACCGAATGACCACTTTCGGTAAGTCTGCATGGCTTGTTTCTTTTCAGATCGATACAGGCAATACTAGATCTGTGTCTAGATTTTCTTTTTTTTTTCAAATTTAGGGCATATAAGGTCGCTGTGAAGATAGAGGCGGGAGTGATGAGTCGTTGCGGGATGATGGAAAACAAACAAAGAAAGGAAGCCATGTCCGCATAGACCAACTACCGCGGAAGAGGAGGTTTTATAATCATTTTTCCCCAGCCGGACATCATCAGGGCCTAGTCCCAGGCCCAGTTCCACGGTCGCACGTCACAAGTAGCAGCTAATACACCCTGCGTGCGGATACGGTGTCAGACAGTAGCCGTAAACCTCTCCCTTTACAGGATGAGGATGCTCAAGATACAAAACGACAAGCGACGGCCCACTGGGCCCAGCCCGGACCGCGGCCCGCCCTTCTGGTCTCGAGGACCCAGTGAATTTACGGTCCCAGACGAAACTTTCTGTTGCGTGTTTTTTTTTCTCTTTGGTTAGTGACCCTCGCATCAACATGCTTACCTCCATGACTGGGAAGCCAAACTCGGCCACTCGAGCAGGGCAACTGCGTCATATCGAGGCCGGGAGACTGGCCCCTTGGCGGCCAGAAAAAGGTGGTTTTGAACTAACTAGCTGGGGTAGATAGTTCTACTTTCCGGTTAATCAGGTAAAGTGTATTGCAAAAGTGGTGTGTCTCTGCATTAAATTACAAACAAATGGTTGGAAGTGACTAAAGGCTGCATGTAGTCGTGCTCTCAATTCGAATGCTTGTAGTTCAAAGCACATCAACAGTATTCTCATTTCACGCCTTATTGTATTAGAATTCATAATCACAATCAAGCAGGCCATTCGGCCCGTTGGACTATTAATCATCTTATCTGTAAGTGACAACATGCACATGTACAACACGTCAAGACCTCACACCGGGGCTTTTTACTGATGTAAACAAGAAGAAACACAAGTAAAATAAAAGAGTAATCAATTCACATGTACTCGCCAAGTTATTACTATGATGCACCAATGATCCCACCAGAAAACGCCGAGCTCATATGCAAGAGAAACAGAAACCCAAACGGTTGCTTCGGTTAGCCACGAGAGTCAAACCGATCCCAAGTTATGCCACAGACTAGCTCTCCTGCTCCGCTGCCGGCGTCGCACATGTTGCACAAACAAGTCTCTGCCGTTGCTGTTGCTGTCCTGCATTCAGCTTCTTGGCCTTGAATTCGCGCGCCCCGCACTTCGGGCACGCCATTTCTTCCTCAGAGCCCACAGCCGCCTCGGAACTCCTCTCATCCTTTGTTGCCAACAACCCATCCCCCGCCTGGCTCTGTCTCCGGATTGACTTGTCCGAAAAGGAAGGTATCTGCAACGGCGGAGTGCGGGCTTTTCTTTCTTTTTCCTTTTCTTTTCCCTTGTCCTTGCTCATCTTGCTTGCCTCCTTGATCTTGTCTTTGATGCTCAGCTCGCTGCTGGCCCGAAGACTTGGATAGCCACCCGGCACGGGGCTCTGCCCGTCGCTGGCGCCGGGGCCAACACCGTCCTTGCCAGGGCTCGCTGTGCCGCTGCCCATGCCGATCCCTCCGATGGACATGCGCAGCGTTGGCATTTTGGGCCATCTAAAGCCCCAGAGGCCTCCATTGTTGGCCCCGCCCTCACCCGAGGGACTGCTTGGCGCTGGCGTGGCGCCTTCGCCACCATTAAGCGTTTCGTCTTCGGCCGTGGACTTCTTTTGCGCATCGGCTGTGGTCTCGCCCTGTTTAGAGGAGCACGTCGGTTGATCCAGAGGCTTCTTTGCTACACCATCCTCGGTCGGATCTTCGGAGCTAGCATTCGCGACGGTACCGGCGGCGACGGCGGCGTCAGACCTGATACGAGGCGGGTTGCTGAAAGTGCTCGAGGTCGGGCTGAAATGTCCTCTGTCGCCCCTAGGTACCAGTGGGGAACCGCTGTGGGCGTACTGCTCGCGCCTCCTCTCGCTCGCCAGAGTCCTCGCGGTCAGTGGGCTCTTTGTAGGGCTGACGCTGCGCTCAACCCGTATCGGCGTGCCGCCTGCGCTGTTGATGCTGCCGGACCTGCCGTTGGCCTCAACGTCGCGACGCCAATCCAATATCTGCTCCGACATGGCACCGCCAGACTGCGGCATGCCCTCGCCCGTCATGATTCCTTGGATCGATCTCGACAAGGACCCCTTTCGCGAGTGTGCTGCACTGGATGCGCTCGTCCGAGTGAGAATGCTGGCGCTGCGGCCGACGATGCTGTCCCGTTTGCGACTCAGAAGAGAGGCCGTGTCGGGACCCTCTCGTCGCCGGTAGGCACAGTCCTGCCGGAACACCTTGATGATGCCCGTGTCATCGGTCGTGACAATGATGTTGCCTTGCTGGTGCGTGGAGCGGGCCAAGTACGCCGGAGATTCGTCCACTCTTCGGCTCCTTGCGACGCTGGGAGCCTCGGATAGGGCGGTTTGGCTCATGTTGTGAGCCGTACGTGCCGGCGACGTTGGACTCGGGTCTCTACTTGACGACGTCGCCGCAGCGGCGGCCGCTTCCTCTTCCCTCGATACCAAAGTCACCGGCGGCGGGTTGCACAGATCGTAGATTGGATCGCCGCTGGCCCCGAGCAGCTGCCGCGTCTCCGCGGGCGCAAATATTGCCGTCGTTACCCCGGACCCATGGGCCACAAAAGACTCGCAGGGGCCCTTGTCTCCCTTTAGTGTGTCGGTCCCGATACCGCCCGAGTTTGAAATGTTCAAGGCCCGCTGGTTCGGTGATCCTAGACTCCAGATGAACACTTTACGATGCTCGCTGGGACATATGACATAATTTGCACCATGGCTGAAGCTGGCCGAGAGCTGGGCCGCCGCGTGCTCGTGACCCTTGAACTTGGCATCAAGAGCCTTGTCGCCGAGGTTATAGACACGTACACGAGCGTCGGTGGACGTGACGAGCACCTTGACCCTCTTTTCAGAGGAACCACTGCCCGCCGGTACCTCGGCAGTGCGAATCCCGGTGATCTTGCTGCCCTTGGCGTTCTTGCCCCTCGAAGACCGCACATGGAGTAGGCTCTGGAACTTGAGACCCTCGGTTTCGTAAAAGTTGCACACTCCGTTCAACATGCCTGCGATGGCCGTCTTGCCATCCGGCGTGAACGCGACGGCTGTGATCATGTCGTTGGTCTGCGCCTCGAAGGCGACTGACCTGTCCGGGATGCTCCATAGCCTCAGCCTCGAGTCCAGGCACCCCGCAAGGAAGAAGCGGTCATCTTGGGGATGAAACGCCACCTTGCTGACAAACTCGCCGTGGCGGAAGGCACATAGACATTCTTTTCTACTGACGTGCCAGAGGCGGACGGTCCGATCCATGGATGTGGACAGCAGGAAGTTGTTCTTACTCCAGCTGAGGTCCAGGATCTCGCCCGTATGACCCTGGAACTCGCGCAATGGCTGCTCCCGGAACACGGGCGCCTGTAGCCGCTCCCTGCCGCCGCCGCCGCCGCTGCTGATCGGGCTGCTTTGCTGGTGGAGGGCCTCTTCCTCGTCTTCCCGCGTGCGTCGCTCTTCGATGGTGGAGATGACTGCCCATACGCGGACGACTTGGTCTTTGCCTGCAGCTGCCAGATACCTGCCATCGCGGCTGAACTCGGTCGCCCAAACAGCCCCACCTGTTCGCTCTGCCCTCCTACTTGTCCCGTCGGCGCTCGATACGGTCACGACGGGGACCTTTTCGTCCGTTTTCGCCTGCGCAAGAGGTCTTGTGCCTACCAGCTCTTGGGCCAGAAACATGCGGTTGAACTCGCGTTCCTTCTTGTTGTAGACTTTGGTGCGGATATAACGGGGCGGCTCCTTGTGGTGAGGAATGTAACCCTGGGCGCCCACGGGGCTGGCAAAGACGCGCGCATTGTTGCCGTCGGGTCGCTGCGAGCCGACATCTGAGCCGGAATCGTCGTCATCATTGCGGAGTCTGTTTGCGCGCATGCCGAGGCGGGAAAGAAAAGAAGAGCGAGGCCTGCCATTGCAACGTTTGTTGGTGTCAGCCTTTTCTATCCAACCATCCCAGATACTCTGCTTGACTGTCTGCTCTGATGCAAGATCCTACCTCTTCTTATCCGGGGTATCTGTGGCGTCGCCAGCGAGTCGTTGTCCGTCAAGAGCAGCCGAAGCATCGGATTTGGAGGTAGGATTTCGAAGCTTTGAAGTCAAGTTCCGTTCCGTATTTGTGCGCATGAATATGTGCTACATGTATGCCGTGTAAGTAACCAAAATTGCAGCGCCAGAGTGGCTCAGAAGGAACTCATACCTGCGACAGAGGATCTATTGCCGCGTGGTTGGTAGCTGGGTTGACGGCAAGCGAGGGGCGCCGGACGGAAGCGGTCGCCTTATGGGCTTGCTCGGTGCCGGCATCGTGGACGGGAGGGGATGCGGACGGTTGATTCTGTAACGAATCGGGTCGACCGCTCGACAACAGCTTCGAAGTAGGTTCGGACTTGTTCGCAGGGGTCCTGGGCGCTGCAGACGCGGCATCGGCGAGGTGAGAAACGCTGCTGCCTGGAGAGTACATGCGGCTTTGTGTTAGGTTACGTGGAACTCTGACCGGTTGTGCGAAAGACGCAACTTGGATGCGTGGCTAACCAGCGTAACTGACCTTGGTAATTGGTCCTGGTAGCCGGATCTTTGTTATCGTCGGCCGTCGATGTTGCTTCTGTGGCCTTGTTAGGCGTCGCATTTGTTTCTGTTGTCTCTTTGGCGAACCACGAATCAAGAAGCGCAGGGGTCGGGGTTTGTGCCGCAGCCGGAGAACCAGTCCGCGACTCTTCTATGGCGCGAACCTGAGACGGCTCATTGATCTGCGATTGCGATACTGGCCCGGTCCCTCCCCGATCAGGGAAGACTCGGGGTTCCATATTGACATGGTTTTCTGGCCGTGTTTATTTTTGTTTCGAGTAGTAGTGGCTAAAAAGGCGTGATTGTCGTCCTGACCTCTCAATTGACGTGCTTGACAAGGGCAAGAAATACAAGGCAAGATGGGTAAGTGGATGCCTGGGTGGACGGTAGCTTTCCTAATAAGCTGAAGTGTCGGCAATTGCGGGCTTTGTTCACCCATGCAAAGGGCTGATATTCCGAGCGCACGAGAAGAACCAAAGCGTATAAGAGAGTAGCCAGGTCAAATCCCGAATTGAGGCAAGCTAAGCAGGTGTGGTAAAGGTGAGGTAGGGTCGTGGTAAGTGAAAGAAAGGTTTGTCTGTCTCTCTGGCTGTTGGCCGTCAATTTTCGTCTTACTGTCACTCGATCGCTCGCTCTCCCTTCCCTGTCACTCTCTTCTATATTTTATTCCAAAGAGATATTTGTCAGAACTTTAACAGCATCATGGGATCAACCCACCCAATGTCCAATGTCCAATGTCTGCCCATCCTGGACACGGACTCGGACACGGACACGAACAACGATCTAGCGCCCGACAGCTCAGCGAGCTTAAAAAAACAAAAAAACAAAAAAAAAAAAAAATAAGGCCGACGTAGCTGACGCTGTCACGTCACCCGCCAGTCAGCCAAGTCATAGAGCTTACCTGAGTTGGAGGGTTTGGCTGCTTGCTATAAAGTCCAAGTGCTATCTACGCAGGTAGCCAGAGTAGATCATAGCTATGTACGCATGCATGTGGATAGGGTCGTCCGCAAGGTACGTGGTAGTCTAGTAGTTTCTAGACCGGCTCAACTTGGGACTTAGTCTAGCCTATGTATCAGTTTGTCTGGCGCAAAGGTTGCAGAATCTTGAACTATGTTCGCGATAAAGTTGAGCCTCAGGTCCCACGAGCGCGGTCTCGACGAAATTTACAGGGCCCCTGCAGTTGTGGCTGGCAGGCTGGCAGCCGGTTGGTTCTTAATTAAGATAAAGTAGGGGTAGGTAATTAATAAATAGAGCTCATTCGGTGGGGCACGTCATTAACAGCGAAGCTACCCTTAAGCTTCCGTGCTGTTGTTGTAGCGTGTCGCATGCAATGTAATGATGCAACAGACGAACGAGATGTTGCTCGAATGATCCGATACAAAGTAAAGTAATTGGCGGTACTTGCTGGGTGTAAAGAAAGGCTTGTTATCGTTGCAATTTTATTGGATTTTATCGTCACGGTACGGTAGTACAGACGGTACAGCTGACTTGCAAACATCGATGCAATTTCGAGCTAGCTTTACTATTTTTGTACTCTAATGCTGTTAAGCTATTTTACCTTGAAAGTCTCAATTACATCATTGTTCTGCTCGTTGCGTCACGCGCAATGAAGCTCCCGATTCCTTTTGGGCGCGGAGAAATAACCCGATTGAACCTCGGTTTTATTACTACGTAAAGCCCCACCCTACATCTTCGGCATGGAATAGCCGGTTGCCTGACCTTTTCTGAGTTACATCTTGTTTATTTTTCTGCCTTTTATCTTGTCATGCCCATCAGTAGTCGACGACTTTGCTCAGTTCGAGCTATTAGCTTTACCGATGTTTGGCCATGTTTGTGTCAAAATTGTCTTGAAACGAACCCGCAAACAACAAATCATATTATGCCCCCTGTCTTTCTCCCCGCATCGGTTGGAACCGTATCATCCCCTTCCTGATCTGTAGCATCCTCGTCGGAATCATCGTCAAAAACCAAGGGGTACGTCAACATGGCAGCTACACCTCCCAGAGCTTGCAGCTTTGCCCCTGCCTCGTGATCGCTGCTCAACACCCTGACCTCGCCGCCATCCTCCTTGACCTTGTCCACTATCGCCACGTACTTTTTACGTTCCTGAATGTCCTGACTCCGGAAAAGCGCATTGTTGATGTAGAGCACTCCACCGCCGCGTCCGGCCGCGCCCTCTTCAACGGCCTTCTTGACAGTGCTGTACCCGTAGCAAGCGCGACCATCATCCGCACGAATCATGGCCTCGAGGTCGTCCATGCCCTTGGAGCTGAGGGCGGACTTCATAGTCTTCATCTGCTTCAACACCTCCTGGCTTTTGAGGACTTCGTTGAGCGAATAGACGTTGCCCGAGCTCGAATGCACCACGACGGTGTTCTTGACTATTTGCGCCAGCATCTTGTCGCGCGTCCGCGCTGCCTCCTCCTTGATGAAATCTCGGAAATTTTGTGCCGTGTAGCCCGGCGACGCCAACAGCAACGGACGCGCCTCCCCCTTAAAGTCTATGTTGCGCAGCAGCGTATCAAGCGTCATGCGGAAAAACTTGGTGGTCTTGGCGTCGGGTCCATCGCGTTTGCTAGCATTGCGGCCGGAAGATCCTCCCTTGGCCGAACCGCTGCTCTCGACGCGCTGCTTGATTAACGTCTGGTAGTCGCTGATTAGGCAGATGTTGGCAAAGTTGTCTTGCATTACGATGGCCGCGACAGCGCCATCCCTGTCCGTGTTGAGGGCGTCGCGAAGCGCCTCGACGGCAACCGAGTCCCAGCCGTCCTTCTTCCATAATGTGAATGGTCGGTTCAGCTCGAGATCGAGGGTGTGGTACTTGCCCAGCGGAACAACGTCGTTCTCCACCGTGACGACGCCCGAGACGTGAAGTGCGGAGGCGGCGGGATCGAAGAGTGTCGAGGTTACGCGGAGGGTGAGCTCCGTATGTACTCGATTCGAGGTCGTGTGGCCGGTACTGTTTTCTGTGGTTACTCGTCGAATGGCATGGCCCTTGAGGATGTCTTGGTTTCGTATCAGATTGTTTGCGTGCCACATATCTTCGGGCTCAGTGGGTGTCAAGGTGACGGGGCTTTCCTCCGACAGCCCTGCCAGAGAGCCGCGGAGCTGCATGTTGAATGTGCGCTCGGAACTTGGCCTGAAAATATAAGTGTTTGGAAATCCAAGGTAGCTTCCACTATTCTAACAGGGCGGAGATAGCGACCCCTTGATCCTTTTTATGGTATTCGTTAGCGTGACGACTTTTTTGTTTATACGGGCCACTCAATTTCGGTCGAGAGATGGATTTAGCAGCGCTGATGGCGGGGTTCACAAATGACCGATGACGTCTGGGTGTCTGGGTTTATATAGTAGGAATTTGTCGCGTCTTCTGCAAGCAGTCTATGCACCTTAATGAGAAGCGGCATGATAAAGTGGGTCCAAATGCCACAAAGTTTGGCGAGCGCATGCGCGGGGTAATTGATTGAGCTCTTATCGAAAGACTGTGGGCTAA
>NW_021940923.1:1122400-1132500 GCF_004337985.1 Pyricularia pennisetigena
AAAAATCAAGCCGACTGCGTCGGTCTACTCCAAGTCCAACTCTTGCGCTAGACAAAAGTTCTCAAAACCAGCCTCTTTCGTATTTGCTGTGTGAAAATGGCGCCCGGCGACTCCTCAAAAAAGGCCGATACGGGCAAGCGCTCCCTTGGCAACGAAGATGCCACCGACGGCGCTCTGAAAGGAGGCCGCCGTCCTAATGGCGACGCGGACGCGATGGACGTTGACGACCACCCACGCCCGGACATGGGCGAGTTCGAGGATGAGTTTGAAGACGAGTTTGAGAGCGAAGATGAGGTCATTGAAGCTGGCGTTGACGGTAGGCCGGATGCCGAGCGTGAGGCGGAGGAGAAAGCTGGTAAGTGTGAAGCCATGGCTAGATTTCCTTTGCATCTGCGATGTTGAGGGTCGCATCCAGGTACCACTACTTCGTGATGGTGCTCAAAAGTGAGGAAGCGCCTTGGGCACATGCTAAACCCCGCGCTCCCACAATCACAGGTGCCATGGAAGTCGACGGCGGCGGCCCCGGTACCTTCATTGTCGGCCGCTCCCAGCTCGAAGCGGGCCAGACCTTGACGCCCGATCCCACGACGTACGATATGCTACACAGCCTGAGCACACCGTGGCCCTGCCTATCTTTTGACGTGATACGAGATGGCCTCGGCGACAACCGCAAGGTGTATCCTGCCACCATGTACACGGTCGCTGGCACGCAAGCAGAGACGTCCAGGTCCAACGAGAACCAGATCATGGTTATGAAGTTTAGTGGTCTGAGCAAGATGGATAAAGGTGGTCTGGACGAAGACTCGGATGATGACGACGACGATAACGACGAAGACGCCGATCCCATCCTAGAGAGCAAGTCGATCCCTCTGACGTCGACTACAAACCGAATTCGTGCCCATCAAACACCGGCTCAGGGTGGTCGCCAGGCAACGACACTCACAGCTACCATGACCGAGTCCTCAAACGTTTTCATTCACGACATCACGCCGCATCTCGCCTCCTTCGACACCCCTGGCACAATCATCACGCCGCAACAGAACAAGCCCTTGTGCACCATCAGGGCGCACAAGTCTGAAGGTTATGCTGTAGATTGGGCGCCGGTCAGCTCGCATGCCGCGGGCCGGCTGATGACTGGCGACAACGATGGATTGATGTACATGACGACAAGAACCGACGGCGGCGGTTTCGTCACAGACACGAGGCCATTCGCTGGGCACACCAGCAGTGTCGAGGATATCCAGTGGAGCCCTTCAGAGGCATCCGTGTTTGCATCCGCCTCGAGCGACGGCACTGTTCGCGTTTGGGATATTCGCAGCAAGAGCCGTGCCGCCGCTCTGACGGTCAAGATCTCGGACGCGGACGTCAACGTGGCCAGCTGGTCGCGACTTACGACACATCTGTTGGCGACAGGAGACGACAACGGCACCTGGGCTGTGTGGGATCTCCGACAGTGGAAGCCCTCGACCAACAACAAGGCGTCTACCCCGACATCGATCGCCAGCTTTTCGTACCACAAGGAGCAAATCACCAGTCTCGAGTGGCACCCGTCAGACGACAGCATCATGGCGGTTGCGGCGGGCGACAACACGGTTACGTTATGGGACTTGGCGGTGGAGCTCGACGACGAGGAGAGCCGGGACACGGCAGGCGTGCAGGACGTGCCACCACAGCTGCTTTTTGTGCACTACCACGAAAACGCAAAGGAGCTGCACTGGCACCCGCAGATACCCGGTAGCCTGGTAGTGACAGGGCATGAGTTTAGCGTTTTCAAGACGATTAGTGTCTAGGCTAGCTAGCTTAACGAGTTGCTACCGTTCTATCGTATCCTTGGGGAGATTTTGATGGGCAGTTCCGTCTTTTTCCAGGTTGTGTACATTTGCTGCCTGTCCGCCCAGCCCTTGGACTCTGGACAGAGTTCCATGTCAAAATTCCAAAACATGCGGGCCAGAATGAGTCTCAGTTCGGCGAGTGCGAGACTAAGGTAGTTTTTTTTTTGTTAAAGCACATTTGGTCAGCAACATAGCTTGGACATTTTCAAGATGTAGACACGACATCAAACAGCAACTCACTTCTTTCCGATGCAGTTTCTGGGCCCAAACGAAAAGGGCTGCGACGCAGCTTTCCGGTCACGGTCGAACCTCTTGTCCTCGGCCAGCCACCTCTCGGGGTGGAACTCGTCCGGCAGCACGTAGTTCTCTCTGGACCGCCCGACGGACAGATGGTGCATGCCGACGGTGGTGCCTCCGGGGACGAAGCGACCCAGAATGGTCCTCCCGCCGTCGGGCACCACGCGCGGGAAGGCACCGGGGCCGGGAGGAAAGATGCGCAGCGTCTCGTCGATGACGGCGTGGAGGTAAGGCAGGCGGGAGCGCTGGGTCGACTGCAGGGTGATGTCGGCCTCGGAGGCGAACGCGGCGTCGAGCTCAGCACGCAGGCGGGCGTGGACGTGCGGGTTCGAGAGGATGAAGTACGTGCCGCTGGTCAGGGCGGTGGCGGTGGTCTCGCTGCCGGCCACGATGAGGACCTGGGCCGACGTGTACATTTCCTCGACCGTCATTCCCTTTTCGTCGTCTGCCTGGAGAATATACGACACTGATGGGAGAGAGAGGAGGAGGAGGAGGAGGAGGAGGAAGAGGAAGGCAGTGTGAGTGACTAGACTGAGGATAAAGAAAGTCAAAGAGAGAGAAAAAAAAGAAAAAAAAAAGAATACTCACTAAAGTCGGCCTTGTCCGTGTTCGTTTGCTCCAGTCGCCGGTTGATACGCTCAACGCCAAACTTGTACTGCCGCTCACGCATCTGCAGCAGCTCCTTTGGCACTATGCACAACAGAATGGCATAGTACAAAACGGTGGGGAACCGCCTGGCGGCGCGGATGTAGGTGCCGGCCTTGAAGATGTCAAAGACGGCCGTCAGCCACCAGTGCCACTGGCCGTCCCGGAGGCAGTGGAAGGGCTCGCCAAAGGCCAGGTCACCGATCAGGTCAAAGGTGGTGAAGCTGTACCACAGGTTGATGTCGACGACGGGTCCCGCGGAGGAGGACTGGCCGTGGAGCTGTCGAATGAGCATGTCGACGTACCTCGTCATGCTGGGCTCCTGGCTCCTCAGCGCCCTGTCGGAGAAAGCTGGGTTCTGCAGCCTCCTCATGCGCCGGTGCCCTCGGTCGTCGGCGGTCAGGATGTTGTCGACTCCCCCGACGTTCTTGTTCCACCACTTGGGGTCCTTGTCGAAGCCGCCCGCCCCGAACCCGTACGCTGCGGACCACCCCTCGGGGTGGGTCATGGACAGCTCGTCCGGCGAGATGCGCACCACCTCGCCATGCCGGTCATGCCACTGCTTCACCTTCCAGTGGCTCAGGCCGCGGATGTCCCAGAAGAGATAAAAGACGCGACTGGCCCGACATAGGAAGGGTCCTGGGTAGTGGCGAAGAGGGTGGAAAAACAGGTTGTAGATGCATTTTCCGATGAGGAAAGCCACCGTCTGCACCTTGTGTGTTAGCCGCAGTTGAGAAAGAAACTATTTGAGCAGCAGTAAAGAAATGGGTGAATGCTGAATAAAGAAAAAAAAAACAAAAGAAATATTCTGGGTTGTTTTGACATCCTTACCGCGCTGACAAAATACTTGAATACGAGAAAGAGCATGGTAGTAGCTGTTGTCCATGTGTCCTTGAAATTACTGACTAGGTAGAGGTTAGGTGAAGAAATAGCCCGCAAGGCATGTGTACAAGATCGCGCTTGGGGAGCTTGAAAATCACCCCCCAAAAAGAGTGTCAACTGTTTACTTGACCCCTCTTCCGGTGGAGTGCTGCATCGCGAATGGACTTTGTACCAAAGTAATATAAAACAACATGGCTGTCAAGAGCACGTGGCATACTATAATAACCAAGCTTTGTTGCCAAGGGACTGCATGCCCGCGGAGCAATGCCGCCGCCCACATCGGAACGCTGTACGACTCTGACATGAGTTGGCATGTTCCATCAGTACTTTTGACGTGCAGTATGACGACGGGACGGTAGTCGAGAGCGACATCAGGGGCGGAAATTAAATTACAGTCTGGACTATATACATTACGGGTTAGGTCACCAAACGGCCCAAGTAACCGCCTCGACCAACGTCTGCCCGTACAAAATAGGAGCAATAGAATACATGGAAAATAAAATACCCTCCTCTTCTGCTAGATGCTTTAGCTCTGCCCGGACTGGTTCTCAGAAGACAGAGATTGATAAAAGGGAAGAAAAAAAAAAAAAAAAAAAAAAAAAGAGGTCAGGGAAGCCGAGTGCAACTGTTGCCTGACGTCGCGCGCCTCGTACAGGTGCTGTCTTTGAGTCAGTTGGCATGCAAAAGTGGATAGCAGATAATCTGCCCTCTTATCTGGTCCGGGTAGAGTTGATGCTGATCTCGTCTGTGACGGGCTGGGATATGCTGGATGGAACAGACTCAAGCTTATTTAACGTTACGCAACGATAACAGGGCTGGGCAAGGCGAAGCTCCTTCGATGGCACAGCGAAAGCCGGTGGTGGCCCATTGTTAGTCGCGGTAGGCAAAGCATGGATGATGGGGGCAACCCAAGAATGTAGAGAAAACGGGGAGAGATGCGCGATGAAATTATAAAAGTGGCACTTTTGGACGCGGGATAATAGCTACATTTTTTTTACCGGTCGTGGATGGTTCCCATTTAGTCCCAATCTTGTCGTATAAACAAGCCTGCTGTTAGCAGCCCCTTGTCTCATTCCACCCCGTTCCCCAGTTCGCTTAATGATTGCCGATCTCGCCTTTGCCATGGCCCAAGTGTGAATCCACGTTACAACCAGTCGAGACTTGACCTTTCAGGGGCAGACAGAATGTCTCGTGATGGACGAGTTACCCACCAGAGCAGATGCAAGAGATGCTTCTACGCGCCTTGTACAGCACAGGTACCGCCGGAGCGTTATCTGGAACCCCACGTCAATTAAAATCTCTATATATATGGACTTGGACAGAGACCCTTTTTTTTGTAATATGTTGAGTCAGGCAAGCAGTGGGATATCAAGGTGGCATCGTGTGGAGGAGCGAGCCACAGTGATGGATGGGGGGGTTTTTTTTTTGGAGCATGCGTCTCGGGTGCAGTAGAAGGGGGTAGTTTCTTGGACGGCGACTTTTTGGCAATATATAGGAGGGACAAATAGGGGTACTTTGACGTGTATAGCCCTTGTTTTGATTTTACAAACCATGTTTAACTGTCTCTCATCTGCCGCTCATTATTTGCTAGATAGTTGATATTGCTGAAGGGTCCATTATCCAGATACGGCTGGAACCCTTGCATCTATCTTTACAGACAAGTGCCTTGACACCTACCTACGTACCTCCCTACTCAAGGTAGCCAATCATGTTGACTGCTCAGCAGCAGCCTCTTCACGGTCCCTTGGGCACAGGTCCCATGCGGGAGAGAAGCATTTCCAAAAGACAAGCATCAAAAGAAATGCTGAGAGAGTTGGCACGGCAGGCAAAACACAGCGTCTTGGAGAGCGACGACAGCAGCCAAGAAAGGCAAACGGCTCCTCCTCCGTCCCCCAAGATTCATCATCACAACCCACAGCCAACCACGGCACCGAAACCCAAGCCCCTGGACAGAACCACGCCCTGGAGCAGCATCAATGCTCTCATGAGGTTCAACAGCAAAGACCACCAGTTCTGGTGGGACACGACGGGCCGGTTCTTTGCCACACTGCTCGAGCACGCCGGCTACAGCGCGGCCGAGCAGTACCGCGAGCTCTTCTTCTACGCCATGCACGTCGCCCCGGAGCTCGGTCCGGCCCCGGACTCCCAGGGCAACGTGCAGCGGTGGCGCAGCCCCGGCACTCCGGACTCGACCCCGATCGACTTCAGCTGGGAGTGGGGGCTGGACGGCAACGGCGTGGTGAGGTACTCCTTCGAGCCCATCGGGCCCCACGCGGGGACGGCCCTGGATCCCCTCAACTCGCACGCCACCGAGGACTGGATCGACAGGCTCGACCGCCAGGGCCTCGTCCAGGGGCTGGACCTGGAGTGGTACAGGCACTTTACCCGGACGCTGCTGCCTGGCGGCCCTGGCCCGGGAGGCGACTCGCGCACGTCCAAGACCGCCCGGGACTTCATCGAGGAGACGACGCCCAGGGCGGGCACGGTGGTGGCCCTGGACCTGGAGAAGCGCGGGCCCGTCATGAAGATGTACATCTACCCGGGCCTCAAGGCGGCCGAGATGGGCACGGACGCGCTCGAGCTGGTGGCCAGGTCCATCAGGGGGCTCCCGCCGGCCCAGTACGCGTCGCTCCGGGACAGCGTCGAGCCGCTGCTCGACTACCTCCAGGGCCAAGGTGGGTGGCGGTGGGGGTTCGAGACGGGCATCCTCTCCATCGACCTGCTCGACCCGGCCGACGCGAGGATCAAGATCTACGTCCGCGCGCCCCACACCAGCGTCGAGTACCTGATGGACGCCCTCACCCTCGGCGGCAGGCTGGACCTGTCCGAGGCGGGAGGGTACAGCGGCAAGGCCCTGGCCGACCTGGTCGACTTTTGGAACATGCTGCTCGGCGACTCGCCCGACGAGCTGCCCGCCGCCCACCCGGGCAGGGCAAGGCCGGGCTTCTACTACACGGTCAAGGCGGGCCGGCCCGTCAGCCCCAAGGTCTACGTCAGCCCCTTTTGGTTCGTAAAGAGCGACAGGGAAGTCATGCGCAGGATGCGCAGCTACCTGAGCACACGAGAGGACGAACCAGACATGCTTGGCCAGATGGCGAGGTACGAAGGGGCGCTGGAGAGTTATTTGTGAGTTGTTTTTCTGTTTTTTTTTTTTTTTTTTTTGAGCTGCTGCTACAAAACAGGACTAACAAAAGAAAACAAACCTTTAAAACAGTGGCAACCAAGTTCTGGAGCAGCGGTGTGGCAGCCATTACTACGTCGGATGTGCACTGCAGAAAGATCAACTCCGGCTTGTGACGTATCTGACGCCGCAGACCTTTGAATGTGAGCGGGAACGGTTGCAGAATTCAGAGGCCAAGAGGCGAAATGCAGGGACACAAGATGGGGAAACAGTATCAGAGATTCAGAGTGATAGTTGATGGAATGATGGGCTCCATTCAAAACGGCTGTTGTGATAGACAAGACTATATATGTGTATATATATACTTGAAATTCTCAAGTCCAGTTTGATTTGATTTTATATCACGTCAAGTAAATGAGCCTTGGACATATATATACACACACACACACACACACACACACACACACACACACACACACACACACACACACACACATCATACCGCCCCAGTCTTGACCCTCTCAACCAAGCCTTCGAGCAGCTCACAGGCCTTGGTAGCGCCACCCAAACCATTCAAACTCCTGCCTACAGCCGCTGCCCTCTCCGCAAATGACGAATCCTCCAGCATTGTCCTGACGGCCTTTCTTATCTCCTCGGCCTCGGGCGTGTCGGTCTGCAAATCGATTCCGGCACCGACCGCTACGACCCTCGCCGCCGTATCCCTCTTGTCCTCCGAGGTGCCCGCGCAGACGAGGGGAACCCCGTTGGCGAGCGCCTGCGTGACGCTGCCGTAGCCTCCGTTGGTTATCAGCGTCCGGCAGCGCGGGAGCAGCTCGCTGTACGGCACCCACTCGGCCAGTCGCACATTGTCGAGCGCGACGCCCCTGTCCGCCAGCTCGCTGCGGATCCTGTCGGCCAGCGGCGACGGGACCACCAGGAGCAGGCTCTTGTCGCCGGCCAGCGCTTCGACGGCCGGAATCAGCAGCGTAGACGGGTCCACGGCGTAGGTGCCCTGGGTGATACCGACCACGCACTCGTGACTCTCGACGTCGGACCACCAGCACGGCAAGCCGGCCGAGCCAGCGCCGGCGGGAGAAGACACCAGTGGGCCGACAAAATGCGCACTCGGCAGCAGATCCCGCACTCCAAACTCGAGCTCTTCGCATGAGGCCTGGATGTGCAGCAGAGGGCTGTAGTTGAAGGGCTCCTCCGGCGTCTGGTCCGGGAGCCCGAGTGCCGAGCGCTGGCGGTTGACGACGGGCAGGGCGAGCGCCGGCGTGGTCAGCAGCATGCCCAGTGCCGACAGGGGCCTGCTGCGATCCGTGTACATCGGCACGACGCCCAGCGTGGCCCAGGCCCCGACGGCGCCGAGGTCAAACATGGCCTTGGCCCCGTATGGCATGGCGTCGTTGACCAGGCAGTCGATCCGGGGATCGCCCTTGTCCTTGAGCACACGGCGAATGTCGGCCACCACGGCGTCGACGCGGCCGCCAAAGAGCACGTCTGCCAGATCTGGGAGAGAGGCAGGTTGGGCGGCCAGGAGGCGCTCGTCCCACTCCAAAAGGGCCTCGGTCTGGGCAACCTCGGCGCCCGAGGCCATGACACGCCACGACTGAGACGGGCTGGTCAACCAGATGACGCGATGGCCCCGTTGGACCAGGGCCTTGGCGACAGCCTGCATGGGCAGGACGTGGCCCGTTGCACAGAACGTGTGCAGAAGGAACGTGCATTTTCTTGCCGGTAGTAGTTGATGGGCTGTCATTGTGATGGACACGACTTTTGACGTAGGGAGGGGGGCAAAGGCACTCGGGCCGTAGGTTGTTGGTACATACTACAGTACTGTATCATTCATTACCTATGCTACCGCAGTGGGCAGCAGCAGCCCATAGCGATAAGAGCCTATCCATCCCTTTTCCTTTTGGTCATACTCACATCTCCATGCTAACTAACCACTGCCTTCTTTTCCGTTATCGTTCAGGGGATGACCCTTGCTTGCAAACATGAACCCTGGCTGAAATGCCACGCATACTAATGAATACGTTACGTCCTATAAGTACAGTACAGTACGGTAAAATTACGTGGCAAACCCCTTACGATCCATCCCCACGGATCCCCAAAGATTGCAACGTCCCGAGGCGATCCACATGCAGTGTTTTCTAGGTAGGATCCATTATATTGCGGACAGGGCTAAAGCTTGTTTACACGAAGCGGTCAAAGCGAGAAGCGAGCTTGATGCTCTGTTGACCGGCGCGTGGTTATGCATGATTGATTGATTGATTGATTGATTGATGTCAGATTTATATTTACCGCTAATTACGGAAAAGTTTATGTAAGAAAAATAGGGCTGAAAATTAAGAGAGAGACAGAGTGAGAAAGAATAGAACTAGACTAGCAGTAGTCTACATTAGCAAGCAGATATCGTTAGGCCAGGAACAAAAAGAACCCATCGGGGTGGGGCAAAACGCTGACTCCAAAAGGTGGGCTGGAGCCTGGACTTCAGGTTTGTTGGTGGCGCTATTGATCCGATTAACGGAGCTTGCGACAAGAGCCATTTTCTCTCAGTTGTGCAAGGTAAGGTAGGGACAGGTAGACAGATACCTGGCTGTCATGCGAATGTTGATATACAAACAACATAGACAGAAAGAATAAGCATTGAAAAGAAAGAAAAAGAAAAGAAAAATCCACGGGAAGATAAGAAGAAAAGGAGAAGAAAAAGAAAAAGAAATGTCGGACCCCACCACGCCACAAACCCCCTCATTGAACATACGCAAAGCGACCCCAAGCGACCTCCCAGCGCTGCAACCACTCGTACAAAACGCATACCGCGGCGAGCCGAGCCGCAAGGGATGGACCACGGAGGCCGACCTGGTGGCCGGCCAGCGCATCGACGCGGCGGGGCTCCTCTCCAAGATCAACGCGCCGCTGGGCGCCGTGCTGATGGCCTTCCCTGCCGGCTCGGACGAGCCGGTGGCCTGCTGCGAGGTGGTGTGCCGCGACGACTCGCGCCAGGTCGCCTACTTTGGCCTCTTCGCCGTCGACCCGGAGAGGCAGGGCGGCGGCCTGGGCAAGACGGTCCTGCAGAGGGCCGAGCAGTACGTCAAGGACACGTGGGGCGTCGGCCGCATGGAAATGACGGTCATCTGGACGCGCGAGGAGCTCATCGCCTGGTACGAGCGGAGGGGCTACTCGAGGACCGCCGAGAAGAGGCCGTGGCCGTACGGAGAGCCCGAGAACGGAATGCCGCTGCGGGACGATCTCTACTTTGACGTCCTGGTGAAGGATCTGTAGGCAGCCAGACAGCCATCAAACCGTCTTTTACTCGG
>NW_021940923.1:1132532-1144969 GCF_004337985.1 Pyricularia pennisetigena
GAGCTGGGGTCCTTGACATGACATGACATGACACGACAAAAGAAAAAAAAAAAAAAAAAAGCTTGTCTCAAAGCTTGACCATTCTTTAATCATCTTCCTGGCGACTCCTTCATTCTTTTTGTCGCAGGATGCTGGTGAGAAACTACATGGAGACGAACCCGCTAGTGCTAGTGCGTCAGATTTTTACAAGGATCCGATGCCAATTTTTTTTTTTCTCCCACATTTCATCGGGACGAAACAAGGCCCCTTGTTTGCGTTGTATCTGTCTGCTTCCCAAATCTCATACGACCCTTGGTCACAAAATGTTGACACTCAACCATGGCTTTCATCTCTTCTCTAGCCAATATGGGCGACAACTTTGACTACCGTACTATTTGCGTATACTTGGCCTACGGACACACCTAAACTGTGTAAACTCTTTTTTTCTTGTCCGTACATGAAGCTTGCTACCTTGCTTGTCATGCCCGTATCCGCACCGTGGTGAACCCATCAGAAAAG
This sequence comes from Pyricularia pennisetigena, assembly GCF_004337985.1. NCBI lineage: Eukaryota > Fungi > Ascomycota > Sordariomycetes > Magnaporthales > Pyriculariaceae > Pyricularia > Pyricularia pennisetigena. The sequence goes on from NW_021940923.1 coordinate 1,133,031, forward strand.
ACAGCAGCAGCAGCAGCAGCAGCAGCAGCTGGCTGGCCAGTTGAGCAGAAAAAGTCAAGAGACAACAGACAAACAACAAAAAAAAAAACCATGTTTCCAGAGCGTCCATGGGTGGCTTTCTGCCTCGCCCTTCCACTCGTTGTCATCTGGTGCTGGGCGCTGCTTGACGACTCTCACCCAACCTTGCTTGGGCTTCTGTTCATCTTGGACGCCAACAGTCGAAGGCCGACGGACGCCGACTTTATAACCCAAGCCGCCGCCGTCGAGTTCCCCTCGCCGATCAACTACGCGCCCATCCAACAGGCATGCGCTCGCAACGGCGGCTTCAGAGACGGCCTGCTGTTCACCTGTGAGGGGCAGCACGGCGGCGTCGGCATGGTGCGGAACCAGATCCTTAAGTGCGTACGATATGCGATGCACGCCGGCGCAGCCATCGTGGTCCCGTCCATGTCCAAGAGGAACCCAAAGGACATCAGCGACATCGAGACCGTCTACGAGGCGCCCCTGGAGTACCTGTTTGACCGCCACGCCTTTGTCCAGCACCTCACTGCCGCGTGTCCAGGCATGCCCATCTACGACGCCGAGGATCAGCTCCCTCACTACAGCGACAGGCTCCCCCAGAACCTGACGCTGGTCGGTGATCAGTTCGAGCCGGACCATCCTCCCGAGGGCATCCGGCACCCGCGCGAGTGGCGCCGCTCCTTTGACGGCTGGCTCGATGGTCAGGGGGTTCGCGTCAGCCGCGAGAAGCCCGTGCACGTCAAGATCGACCAGGCCTTCCTCGAGTATCCAGTGCGGGACGACGGGCCGGATTTCGCCAACGAATACGGCAAGATCTTGTCCTTCCGCCACGAGACCCGCGACCTGGCCGCCCAGGTCCTGCTGGAGATGAGAAACAAGTTCGGCCTCCCGATCGACCCCGGCCGGCCCATCAATCCTGACGCCTACTACGGGGCGCACCTGCGGTTGGAGAAGGACGCGGTCGAGGCCTGGGCCCCCGAGGACGGCTGGCGATTCTCCAACATGGAGGACCAGTTCCAGGAGCAGTTCCAAAACCTGGCGCGGTTCCCCAACCTCAACGTCGTCTACGTCGCGTCCGGCAACATGACGGTGGTGGAACTGTTCCGGCGGGAGCTCGCCAGGCGTGTCGACGTCGACAGCAGCAGCATCGACAGGCCCGGCCCGTACAGGGGACGGAACATCACCGTCGTGACCAAGCACGATCTGCTGCCCGACAAGACCATCATCGACAGCCTCCCCTTCGACCAGCAGGCCCTGGTGGACTTCCTCGTCATGTTCCGCGCCAGCGCCTTCATGGGAGTGGCGCATTCCAGTTTCCCCTGGAACATCGCGCTGCGGAGGCACGAGCTGAGCAGGTACGAGGGCATCGCCAACGAGGGGACCGATTTGCTGAGGGATGAGTTGAGCGTCATCATGGGCAAGCAAAGGGACTATCATCATATTGACCCGTTTGCAACGGGGCTCTGGCCGTGATTTATCTTGTTGTGTGAAAAAAACTAGTCTCCATAGTACACAAGACGAGAGAAAAAAAAAAAAAAAAAAAAAAAAAAAAAAAAGAAACCAAATTTCCATCTCAAAGAGGCCCCGCAACCTTGGCCCATAGCTCCATCAGTACCTGTATCGCCATGCAAGTTGCAGCGGCTTCCACCATCGTCTTGCCCAAGTCCCAGCGCCCGCCGTCCGCGTCGATCCGCTTCACCATCGGCAGCCCGGCAACGAAATACATGGCGTACCCCAGCGAGCCCAGGCGCAGCATCCTCGCCCTGTCGAGATAGTAAAAGTACTCGGACAAGACGTCGGCAGCCATGAAGAACGTCTCGAGGTAGGCCGTCGAGTACGACACGACGAGCACGACGAGACCTTTGCCGACGACCGTGCGCCGCAGCGATCGAGGCAGCACGCGGTCCCGGACGAGTCGTTCGGCCCTGAGCATGACGACAAAGTACGTCATGAAGTAGGCGTGGGTCAGGGGATACATGAACAGCGGCACGGTCTGGCCGTTGTTGGCGGCGCCCAGGACGGGCGAGTCGAGCGTCAGCCTGGTGTTGGCAAAGCGGTAGCGCATCCCCATGAGGTTGAAGAAGTAGTGCGTGCCAAAGTAGGTGCCCCAGCAGACGACGACAAAGACCCACAGGTTGAGCTTGAGCCAGTAGCGCTGGTGCAGGGGCTGCTTGCGCGTCGACGGGCAGTCGCGCCGGACCATGTAGGCGGGAAAGATGACGCTCGGCACCGACACCGCCGACGAGAAGACCAGCAGCTCAGCATCGCCCCAGTGGCCCAGTCGGCCCGTCAGCATGACCCAGCCGACGGCGGCCATCCAAAGCGGACTCTGGTAGAGGATGGCGCGCTCTGTAGTCGTTTTGTCGAGGGACATGACGGAGGCTGCTCCAAGGAATATGATGAGATCTCACATGTAAACACAAAAAAGGGACTGTACAATACAAATTAGAAAAGTAAGGGCCCTGTTTCATGGTGGCCAGATCATGCGAGTCATTTGTTGCTTGATCAATTGCCTGATGTTTGTTTGCATGTTCTCTAACAGTAAATGGCAGCGTAAAATGGACACCCTGTGTACTTTTACTACATACAGGCAGAGGGTAACACAAAACTAAAGAGATGGAAAATTAAAAAAAAAAAAAAAAAAAAAAAAAAAAAACCGGAAAGCGTACGGAATACGGACCCTGTTCTCATTACGTCCTGGGCTATTGCAGGCGGCGCATATTTGGTTACATCGGTGGGGAACAGTTTCCAAATGCGGTTGCGAATGTACTCCCTCGCTTGCGATGGACATCCAGCATGAAAGAGGACAAACAGCAGATTAATCAGTACACATACATAGCACTACAACTAAGAGCACCACGGTAACCACCATAGGGCTGATTGATGATAAAACCCAAAGTATGCAATGCGGATTATATGGCCCAAGCGAGAAAAAACCGTACCAGTAATTTCTTACTGCTTGATTGCCATGCTGGCCATGTTGGAATTGGAAGCCTCAGCTATCCAAGGGTCGGATGGCTATCCCCCTGTAACCGGTGCAATCCGCTCGAGTGAGAATTAATAAAGCCATCACGTGTAGCCCGGATTCGCGACTACTTTCCTGGGGAAATTGGATTTCCATGCTCTTCTCCATTTTTTCCCAACCAGTCCCAAAAAGATTACCATGTACCCACAAACCTTCCCCACGCAGTAAACCATCAACTCCGCAGCCTCCACAAACTCGGACCTGTTGCCCGAACACGTGTTGACCACCACTTGATAGGCATCACTCCGTGTACTAACCACCCCCTCCCGATCTTCGGGTAACGTCGTATCCCAGAAAGCCCAGCTCGGCCATCAATTCAACCACCCCCGCTGTCGGTTTGTTGCCCAGGCCATGACGAGATTGCAAAGATGCACGCGACGCAAGGGTACCGGCTACATGGCCACCTTGTCTTCCGAGGCCGAGGCTATAAGAATGCCTCAGCAGCATCTTGAGTGAGGTGCTGTGCCATCATCACCACCTGGTTTCAGCGCCACGCCAACCCGCTTGCTTGATTGAAGTCGATCCATTGTCCTCTGTTCTTGCACCTAATCGTCATCATGAAGCTCGTGACTGCCTCCTCCCTCTGCGCCATCTTGGCCGCTGGAGTGCACGCCCAACGCGGTGCCTCGCTCGATCCTGTTCAGCCCGTCCTGCTTCCCGATGGCGCCAACGCAGAGAACCCGCTGTCGCACCTTGGTGGCAATGGACCCTGGACTGCTGGTAAGGAATAGACCCCCCCGCCGTGTGAGAGAGAAAAAAAAAATGACAGACAGGCATCGCCCAATACTGACAACGCCCCCCTCCCACCTCAACAACATTAGCCCCCAACGTCAACGGCATCTCCTCCGACGTCCCCGAGAACTGCCACGTCGACCAGGCCGCCTACATCCTCCGCCACGGCTCGCGGTACCCGGATCCTGGAGCCCACAGTGGCTGGGTGAACATGGCCGAGCAGTTCAAGACGCAGAACTACACGGCAACCGGCCCTCTCGCCTTCTTCCACGACTGGGACACGCCCCTGACCCACCCCGACATCCAAATCGCCCAGCTCAGCCAGACGGGCTACAAGGAGCTCTACTCGCTCGGCTACACCCTGCGTACTCGCTACCCGGATCTGTACGAGGAGGGGGACGACTTTTATGTTTGGGCCAACAAGTACCCCCGCGTCATCCAGACCGCCCAGCTCTTCGTCCGCGGTTTCCTGGGCGCCAACTCGACGCGCCTGGGGAACGTCGTGTCGGTCGACAACAAGGGCTTCCCCGACCAGCTCGCAAACACCCTGGCCCCCAGCGACATGTGCCCTAGCTTCGTCGACGACTACTCGCCCAAGTCGAACCCGTGGAGGGACATTTGGCTGCCGCGCTTCAAGGCCCGGCTCGCGCAGTACATCGAGCGGGGTGACCTGCAGCTCGACGACGGCGCCTGGAACGACATCCCGTACGTCTGTGGCTTCGAGTCGCAGATCACGGGCCGCCTGTCGCCCTTCTGCGACGTCTTCAACGACGAGGAGCTGGCCCAGTACGAGTACCAGCAGGACCTGCGCTACTACTACGGACACGGCCCCGGCGCCTTTGTGGCCAGCCGCATGATGGTCCCCTTCCTCAACGCCCTGGTCGGTAGGTTCGTCGAGGGACCCGCGGCCGACGTCGGCGTCGGGCCCGACGGCAGCTCGAGCTTCAAGGTCCCCAGGCTGCTGATGAACTTTCTCAACGACGGACAGCTGAACCAGCTGGCCGCTGCCCTGGGCGTCTTTGACGAGCAGGAGCCGCTGCCGTCTGACCACATCCCCGAGGATCGCCTGTGGAGGAGTTCGCGCATCTCGCCCATGCGTGGCACCATTGCGCTGGAGAGGCTCAACTGCCGAGTCGGCGGAAGTGGTGGTAGTGGCAACAGCACCCTGGCGCCCAGCCCGACCTCTTCGGGCAAGGCCAGCAAGGCCAAGAAGAAGCGCGATGCCGCGTCGACCGTGCAGAGGCGACAGGACGCCGTGAGTGGCGGCGCCTCGAGGAACGAAACCTTTATCCGCATCCGCATCAACGAGGCCGTCTACCCGGTCCCCTCGTGCCAGGACGGGCCAGGCAGGTCGTGCCGTCTGGCCGACTACTCCAAGTACGTGTCGGACAAGCTCGAGGCCATCGGCAGCTTTTCCGAGCTGTGCAACGCCACGGCTCCTGGTACGCCGGCACAGGTCAAGGGTGCGAGCTTCCTGACCAACTTGGACCAGGCCCACTTGGAGATGTTGAAGCCATGAGTAGATGGGGGGGTTGTGATGATGGAAGGATTGGGTTAATGATAATGGTATATATACAGTCCTAATTAATATAATGAAGTTATATTGACGAAAAGAACAACCCAAAATGTATATTTATGTATGTGCATACATGTATGCATGCGTGTATATATAGAGTATACATGATGTATACACAACGTATATACTAGAGAAGAGAAGGGAAGAGAGAGAGAGAAAAAAAAAAAAAAGAAAAAAAAAAACCTTCAAACCAAAGACATTGTCAAAGCCCAGATGGCCACGACAAACGTCAGGCCGAGCCGGACTCGCGGCGCAGGGTGGGCAGGCGAATCCGGGCCCGACCCCTAGCAGGTGTTGAGCATGTTGGCGAGGGCGCTCTTCTCGGCGCCGGTGACGGTGAGGGCCCAGTAGCTCTTGACCTGGACCCAGGACTTGGCGTAGGTGCAGTAGAAGGACGAGAGCGGGGGCACCCAGGCGTCGGGGCTGCCGTCGCTCTTTTGGCGGTTGACCGAGTTGGTGACGGCCCACAGCTGGGGCCTCGTGATGTCGTTGGCGAACTGCTGGCGCTTGGCCGTGGTCCACTGCGAGGCGCCGCTGATCCAGGCGTTCTTGAGCGGCACCATGTGGTCGATGTCAATGTTGCTGGCGCTCGTCCACGTCGCGCCGTCGTAGGGGCTCTTCCACGTCCCCGATACCGCGTTGCACGCGCTGTTGGTCTCGACGTTGCTGCCGTCGCGCTGCAGCACGTACTCGCGGATGTTGCACGCCCCCGACTGCGTGATCCAGTGCGGGAATAGGTCGCGGCTGTACCCGCTGCCGCTCAGCGGCTGCGCCACCGTCAGGCCGTCCAGGAGGGACTTGGCAGTCGCCGCCGAGGGGATGCCAGTCTGTAGGACGGTGGTGACGACACGAGGGCCATGGGTTAGTTTGTGTTTCTAAAAAAAAAAAAAAAAAAAAGTGTCGATGATGATGGTGGCACATGGGAAACGATAAAAAAAAAAAAGCCCAAGCTTGGACCCAGAGATGGATGCTTACCGGGGCCGGCAGGGCAGAGACCAGGGCAACTGCCGAAAGGAGCACGGTAGCGACCTGCATGATAGCTATCCGACAATGGATGGAAGACGAGGCGAAAACCGATCAGACGAGCACAGATGACAGCAGCAGCGAGAGTGACGGAGCTGAAGCGAGCTGGAACAAAGAGCTACGGGCTGGTTGAGCGCGTCCCTCTCTGGTCACCCCTCTGGACGTACTAGACAGACTTACTTATATACCTGCACGCATTTCACTGCCTATCATCTGCGACGGAGGGCTTCAGCCAATGAGTTTCCGGGCCGGGCTCACAACTGCAACATTGCAACGACCGCAACAAGGTGGATAAGGTAGGGTGGTACACGTGGATGTGAATGACAGTTACCTGCCGTCGCTACCTCGCCGTACCACACACCTCGATAGGTGCGACTAAATTGGACTAGGCTGGCCGGGCAGGCAAACTACCGTCGACTAGACTTGACTAGACTAGTTGGCGGCAATCAAAAAGGAAAAGCAAAACCGCAGTAGTGAGTGTATGGAGCTGAAGCGGGCGCAAGAGAGAAAGAGAAAAAAAAAATGCAGCCATAACAAAAGCAACTCAGGCTTCATCAAATCACATCAACAAACTCGTAGCCATGCTCCTCTACGTTAATTACTGCAAGGTACGGAGCAGGCACCCAAAGTACCGTAAGCAAACTAACTGCAAGCAACACAGCACATGCTCGGGAGGGTCGGCACGACACAGCAACAAGACCAAGAAAAAGAAAACCCATATATCAAAGGAGCGGCTATCTTGTTTCCAATACAAAGAACTCGGGTATGGATATATTTGGAGGGGAACCAGTGGATGCAGATGATAGAGGCACGCACCCTTTACTTGTTGTCGAGTGCTTTTTCTCCAGGGGTGGCTTCGGCCCACTGGTCAAATCAGGGTCCAAGGGCCGCGCTTTTGCTACCTTGACCAAGTCCGCATATCGCGCTTCAAGGTGGTGAGCTCCAAGGCATGGTGATCTCCAAAGTAAGTAAGCCACGTCCATTCACGACGGCGCTACAAGGAAGGTCCGGCATTTCAATTCAATGTCTTGGAGGGTTGGGGGAAAGGCGACCCAATCAGGATCCGATATGCCGACACACTCTACTATATGTGCTACGATTACCTGGGTGGAAAGTAAAAAAGTGGAACAAACTCCCACGCCAGGTTCTCGCAGGTCTGCTTGGCACCTTCCTTTCCTGGTATTTATGGGGCGGCACAGTTCACGGTCCGCTTGGTCGCTTCCCTCCTTGGCAGATAAAATCCCGGCAGCGAGCCAAAACCGGCCCAGGCCCCCTCGATCTTCTTATCACTGCGGCGGGGTGGTAACTTCCCTGGGCTTGCGCTAGCTGCTGGTCAAGCGAGGCACGTGGTGGAGGGGTCGAACTGCTAACTTCCTTTCCGCCGCAACTCTTTTGAGTTGCCTAGCCTTACCTAGGCAGGTGCCAAAGGATACTTTTTGGGGCTTTTGACACCAACCCCCAAAACACATAGTTAACCAAGTACCAAAACCCCCCTCCCCCCCCAATCTCACCTAGGGCGTGCACACAAACAAGGTTGGATGTACAAAAACCTAGGTAGGTACTATGTAATCGCATTGAGCTACAAAGGTATCGATAATCCATAGCTTGGACCCGACGGGTCCAGCCGCGTGACAAATTTTATTTCGGTTAGAATCAAAACCACGAGTCATCCATGCATCCTCCTCCTCACGTCACAACTTGGATGGCCGGCCCTTAGATAACCACGACATGACCTGGTCAGTGAGCACACGTTTCTCCGGACCGGGCTTGCTCCACCACACCTGAAGCTCTTGCAGCTCCTCCTTCCTCCAGCGACTGATCTCGGACCCGATCCAGGCCGCACAATGCTGGGCACATTCTCTAGGCCTCTCCACAGGCACCAGATGCCCATAACCTTCGATCACGCATTGGGCCACTCTCCCAGCCCCAACCCCACCGCTGCCACCCAACCCGGTCCCGGTCCTGCCGACAAGATCTTCCCGGACTGCAGGCGGGTTCGCAACACAGTCGCCGCCAAAGACATAACATATGCTCGGTCTTAAGTGCGGTAGCATGGTGTAGATGCGGGCGCTTGCAGGCTGGTAAAAATAATCTGCGGTAGGTCGCCTCTCCTTCAGGGGGAAATCCTGCAGTCGCGATTCGTCGTATTCGAGTTCCTTCCCATGTTTGGACAAGCGTTGGGCGATGGGGCGTAAAAAGGAGAAAACCTCTTGGTCTTTGGGAGTCACCAGGCAGACGGCCGGAGGCTGCGAGTCTGGACAATCCTGCAGGCCGTAGCGTAACCATGCCTCGAAGGCGCGCGGGTCCCAAGTCTCGTAGAAAGGATGTTGGGAGAAGAAGGCCCTCGCTGCGTCCCGGGAAGGAAAGCGCTCATGGCGGGTTGCAGAATAAAGCATCACGGCGGTGCCGTTGGTTTCGCCGTCCCAAATGCCCAGGATAGGTTCTAGGATCAGAATGCTCCGAAACAGGCGCGGGTGCAGGAGGGAAACGCCGGCCAGTACCGGGCCGCCCAAGGAATGACCGATGCCAACCATGGGTGCCGGTAGGCGGAAGTGGGTGATCATCTGGAGTATGTCGCGTTCGGCATCGGCCCACGAAGCTGTCGGCACTCTGTCAGACCCTTTGGCTTTACCAGTGCTTTTTGAGTTATATCAATGCAAACAGAAAAATCAAAGAATTTACGATCGTTGCCGAGTTTCTCCTTATTGACGAGCCCACTCTCGCCTTGCCATGCCATGTCCGGAACCCATATCGACCGGATTCTAAACCCGTGAGCGGAGGACTGGGCCAGAATGTCATCCCAAAGCGGCTCGTACAGTTCCTGCGGTGTGGAGGAATTTCCACGTTTGTCAACACGGCTGACTGTCTACTCGATCTTTTCTTTTCTTTTCTTTACAGGCCTACTCCATTCCCTCCACTCACCTTCGGGAGACCGCCCCCCTCGGCACCGATAATAGTAACGTCGCCCGGCTGTGGGTCAGGGTTGTTCTTGGGAATGTACTGGTTCACCACAAGCCTCAAGACCTCTTCCTGGGAGTTTGCCGTCGCCCGAGGATATTCCCTGATGTGCGACGCATCAATGGTGTGCTTTACGAGGTGGAAATGAGTCGAGGGCATGGTTTTGCTTTGCTCAGCGCGCCGGCGTCAGGGGGTGCTGTAAGGCTGGGTATTTGAGGCGGTGCGATCTCGTTGGAATCTGAGATGTGGTTTTCATTTTTCATTATTATGGAGGCTATTTATGACGGAAAGAGTTTTATTTATTTATTTAATTTTTTTTTTTTTTTTTTTTTTGAAAAAAAAAGAAAGGACAAAAAGAAAAATAAAAGTCTGCCAAATAGTCACTGGCCACCTGGGTGCGGAGTATATCCGTGCTACGAAACAGAGCAGTATTGCGTGCCGAGGTCAAGAGTCCGGGTCTCGTTGACCATCAGACGAACTAAAAGCTGCGACGGCGTCCTCGCTCTATGTTTATGACCAACACCATGGACGTCCATCGTGGCGAGGATAATTGGCAGTAGAAATCTGGCCTTGATGCCGGCTGGAAAAGGTCGAGTCTGAGATTGTACATTGTCCCATCCAAAAAAAAAAGGCACATGGGCATGCTGCCTAGATAAACCACCTCTTCTGCTTTTCGTAAGGTCCATTTGATTACTGAGTAATGGACACCCGGGCGGGCCACATGGTAGCCATATACTTTGTACTATTAGACGTCCAGGTTTAGAGCTACTGGGATAAGAAGAAGAGAAGAGAAAAAAAAAAAAAAAAAAAAGACTTGGTCACCAGGGACACCGGAGCCGGGCATCTATGCTCTGAGACCATCTCCGCAGGGTTTAACAAGCACACCCGCACAGCCATACGGCATACCGGACGACTTTACCATCAGACGATAGCAATATACCTCAAACTGTATTTCAGCAGCTTCACGACTGGCATGGAAAAACGAGATTGCGGGGTAACTCAGCTAACAATGTCGACAAGGATATTCCTTTTGATTACAATGCCCGTGCAGCCCCCGTTGCTCAAAGGAGGGGGGCATGTGGGAGTGGCATATCGTCTCGGCTGTCATGCTTTTGGTTTGCACTTCAGTCTGCAGCTATGATTGCGCTACAGCTACGATTGCACACACAAAAGCTTCGACATCAAAGTATAACGGAGTCATTTGACAGCATGATTCTTCTCAGTCAGAAGCATACGGGGGTTTACAAATATGGTTTTGCTGGTAATGAGGTTGGAAGGATGGAAGTGTTATCGTAGTGATTGATAATCTGATGCCCAAGTTATTGAGTGAGGAAGGGGATGTGCAGAAGAATAAGAGTATAGACAAGAAAAAAAGACAAAGATGGAAATCTTTTAAAAAATCAAAATATGCTATATTGTCCAAAAGATAAATCATAAAAGAAAAAAAAAGCCTTAATACACCCTCACAGCAGGAACGGTAAAGTTGGTTGGCCCCAGGTACGCCTGGTGCTCAAACTGAGTGCCGGAAGCCACCTCGCCGATCTCATCGCTGCTGATGGGGTGGACGCCGACGTCCCTGACGGGCAGCGTGTCGGACACCTTGCGGAGCAGCATCAGCTCGGCGTGGCCGTCGCCGAACTGCCGCCACGAGAAGGAAAGGCCAGAGTTGGAGTCGCAGCTGGTCATGGAGACGTTGGACAAGGACTCGTTGAGGTTGGTCTGCAGCGCGTTGCACTGCACCACTGGAGCCGAGCGCGACGTCTGGACGAGGAAGTTGTATCTGTACGCAAGGAGGTAGGATCAGCATGTGAGTTCTTTTTTTCTTTAGGGTGTCGATTATACACTCACTCAACACGGTGGCTTAGCGTCTCGGCCTTGGCCGTGAGGTTCATGACGTTAAACGCAATCAGCGGCTGTTCTGGTTGTGTGACAGCCGCGCGCGCCTGGAGACACAAGACGATCTGCAGGACGGCTGAAATCCGCCACATTGCCGGTTGCCAAGTGCAGTGAATGTTGACGGTTGTATGAGGAAAAAAAAGGTAGGATGAATAATCGGGTATTGCCTATGATGGTGTGCAGATGGACGATGATGATGAGGTCACAGCAGGTATTGAAACAAGCAAAAACAAATGCCCCCCAAGACTATAGAATTTCGTATATAATTTTTATTTCAAAAGCAGCATGTAGGCAAAACTTGCTCTGGACGCAATCCGGGAAAAAAACCACGGACTGCGATGGGGGCCGGGCCGTCGATTGATGCAGCGAGCTTTAGTCCCAGTAGTACTGTTGTTGCGAGAAAGTCAGTCGGTCGGTCAGTCAGGCAGTCGTCTTGATTTTTCAGCATGGCAGCGAGCGAGATTCCGAGTCTTTTTTCTTCTTTTTCTCCCATCTTCTGTTCTTCCATCACCAAAAGTGATTCGTCCCAACCTTGGCTACATTTCGTCCGAGCACCGATACAAAACCATAAAGAAATCCATTTTTGTCAAAGATAAAAAAGGCCAGGGTTCAGGGTAGGACTAGTCTTATAAAAGAAGAGAAATCTGCTGAAGGACATGGCCTTTTCTTTTTCTTTTTTTTTTTTTTTTTTTTTTTTTTTTTTTTTTG
>NW_021940923.1:1144978-1150475 GCF_004337985.1 Pyricularia pennisetigena
TTTTTTTGGTCCGCGGGTACAGCGCCCCCCCCTTCGGCGTTTTTACTACGGTTAAACCAAAATGCGGCCATCTCCGTGTTTCCCTGCATTTCTTTCTTGACTGCATGCCGATAAACTTTTGGTTTCTACGATTAATAAAGCTGCACGGGGAAGGCTTGTATGTACGATGGAATCAACCCATCGTGATATACGTGCAGTGGATATACATGCAGTGGCAACAAAACAGAAAACATGCAGTAGAGGTGGACTTGTTTCCCACTCAATGGTTGGATATTAATTTTTTTTTGGTTTTTGTAATTTTAATGAGCAAGAGGCCGGCTTGCCAATGGTATTTTTTGCCGCACCAAACGAAACAAAAAAAAGGCTATACACATACAAGACAATCAACTTGGCTTCTTTGGCAGACACAAGATAGTGAGAGTGGTTCCTTGCACACGCGCCCGTGCAATTGTGAACCTTCATTAACCAAGCAGCCAATAGAAGAAAAAGGAAAAAAAAAGAGAGAGACAAATTAAACCGGATTCCATCACTTTCAGGACAAACTTCCCTCCCATAGTATCCCACCGAATTTTGCCGTATTTGCTGGCAAAACCGATACCAGGAACGGATAAACCGAGAATATACTAGGGAAAAAAAGAGTCTTTGTAGACAAGGTTGATTGTAGCCTCAAACCTTAAAAAGAGTGGCGCTCCAGATTGGCACCGGTAGTTCGGAGCAGGAAAACTCTCTGCGTCGGTCAACTTAGTCCACGTTGGGAGGCTTGGGCACACTGGGGGGCGGAGAAGGGGTGGCCGGAGCCGGACTAGGTACATTAGGAGGAGGATTTGGACTTGGTGGTTTTGGCATAGGAGCGGGAGCAGGTTGGCCAGGTTGAGCAGGCTGACCAGGTTGAGCAGGTTGGCCAGGTTGAGCAGGTTGAGCAGGCTGAGCAGGCTGACCGGGCGTAGGTGGAGAAGGAGCTGGGGAAGGAGCTGGGGCCGGCTTAGGAGCAGGCGCAGGAGCAGGCGCGGGAGCCGGGGAAGGAGCTGGCGCAGGAGCTGGGGAAGGAGCTGGGGCCGGCTTAGGAGCTGGCGCAGGAGCTGGGGAAGGAGCAGGCGCAGGAGCTGGCGCAGGAGCTGGGGAAGGAGCTGGGGCCGGCTTAGGAGCAGGCGCAGGAGCAGGCGCGGGAGCCGGGGAAGGAGCTGGGGAAGGAGCTGGGGCCGGCTTAGGAGCAGGCGCGGGAGCCGGGGAAGGAGCTGGGGAAGGAGCTGGGGCCGGCTTAGGAGCAGGCGCGGGTGAAGGAACGGGAGCCGGCTGCTTAGGCGCAGCCGGGGGTGGAGATGGAGCAGGGCTCGGCTGCTTGGGCGCAGGGGACGGGGGAGTCGGAGACGGAGCTGCTGCTGGAGGAGGAGTCGGGCTTCTGGCGGGCGACGGTGCGGCCTTTGGTGGTGAGTTGGCCGGCGAGTTGGCCGGCGGCTGACTGTAGGTCTGGATGGCGTCGTCGACCACCTTGGTGATGTCCTTGCTCTGCCTCTCGGCGATGGGCCTGGCGATGGCGGGCAGCTTGGAGAGAAGCATGTCCTGCAGGCCGCCGGTCTGGGACTTTTGTGACACCAGCTGGTCCCTGATCAGGGAGCTGGCGCCGAGCTGGTCGAACACGGGCTTCTTCTTGACGATGTCGCCAATCGTCTGCTTGACCTGGTCCCCCAGCCCCTGGCCCGCCTGGGCGATGGACAGCGAGTCAATCAGGCCCAGCTTCGGAGCTGCCTGGATCTTGGCGCTGGCCTCCTGGAAGACGTTCATGGACGACTGCGCCAGGTTGAGCAGCGGCTGTGCCGTGGTGAGATCGTTGGGGTTGATGTTGTTGATGGCCGTGTCGAGGCTCTTGAGGACCCCCATGACCTGCTCCAGGGCGCTTGTGATCATTTCCTTGCCGTCCTTTCCGTCCTTGCCCTTCTTCTTGTCCGCCGCTTGAGCCTGTGCCTGCTGCTGGGGGACCGCCACGCCATCTTGGGCCAGCTGCAACGGAAAGGCCGAAACTATCTGTTGAAACCCCAGAAGGGTGACGAGATATTTGAGATGCATTGTGTCTTTTTTTCGTTTTCTTTTTCTTTATTTTTTTGTGTCTTTCTTCTTGATGGTAGGATTAACCTTTGGGAGAGAACTGTGGTGTGGGTGTGTGTGTATGTAGTAGTGCCAGTACAGGCTTATGGTACAAGTCAAAGTGACTGACTATATTGTTTCAGACGTATTCGGGTTGGGAATGGAAAAAGAGGGTGGTGTACATATCAAGTGAGTTGATACATCGAACATAAAAAAAAAAAAAAGAGACGGTAACGATGGTTATCTTGACAGGTAGGGAAGGTAACTAGCTCACGCTGTACCATATGGTGAATTGTGCACAGTGAGGTGGAAAACTGAACGAGAAGTTATACAGATATATACTCATGGGGCCAGACCCAGAACTGAGGTCATTGGCTAAATTTATCTCGACTAGTCAGACGACCTGTGCCCAACCATCGCAGGCCCCGGAAGCAGCAAAAAAAAAAAAAAAAAAGAAAAACAAACAAAACTGTCATGATCACGTATGGCAAGGACCCCATCCTGATCACCGGGAAGACCAGATTCGGCATCAGGCGCGGGTCTCGCTCGTCTAGTAACGGCCTAGCCACAAAGCATCGTCGACATGGTTCACCTGGTGTTCACCTCGCTTCCGCATCTTATCTCCTCGCGAGGCTCTCATCCCATTCCTTTGTCCCCTCCATGCGGACAGCCGGGTCCCGGTTTCGTTCATTTGTACTATTTGATTTTATTCCCCGGATTCGCGACGGGATGCCGTCATGGTCAGTCTGCTTGTCTATCTTTTACGGGTTTACCTACGTCGCGGTTTGATCTCTCTCTCTCTTTTTCTTCTTCTCTCCTTCCGATAAATATGCATCGGCAGCTTTGAAAAAGATCAAAGGACCCATAAAATCAACTGCCACCAAAAAAAGATCCAGTGTTCGTCTATTGGTGAACTTCAACCCCCTCAGCTGTTGTTCTAGTACTTCGCTGGTTTGATTACCAAAGTTTATTCGAATCAAGTTTCCACCGTCCATCTCCCCAAACAACAGCAGCTAGGTTGACTGAAGCAGGCGATATGTCGCAAAAAAAGACAAGAACACAAACAACATCGGTCGAGAATCGAGAGCCAATCGCATTTTGGGATGGGCAGACAAGTCATCAGACAAACGACATATGTTGACTGCGAGTCACACACGTTCAAGATTCGTTGGCTGGAGCACCTACCGTAGCACCTTGGGCTGACGAGAAAAAAAAAAAAAAAAAAACAACGAGGCCCCCCTCCCTCTCAACTGAACCTGGCGTGGTTTCTTTTCCCCGTCAAAGACCCAGGCAATTGTTTGCTGCTGGTCTCATGTTTCGGCTTTTACCTTTTTTTTTTTTTTTTTTTTGGAGTAGCAAGACAAGGGAGACATGTGGTCCCAGATCTGCTTTCGGATGAATGTATCCAAGAAGAAGACTCCAGGGATGCCTGGGCGAAATGACATAATTGTTCGTTTGGTTCATTTCCGCCCTGTGTTTCTCGGCACCGCTCGTCAGCGCCGTCTTTGCAGGGAAGTAGTTGGGTTCGCGTCTGCAGATCCCGAGCATCCCAGACATGGTTGTATTGAAAACACGGGAGCCTAGAAAAACTCACGATGCTTCAAACTCCAAAGACTCAATGCCGGCATGGAGACGTCGGGCAAAGGCAGTTTGCCGCCGCACGACGCTGACCTCGCTTTTTCATTCCTCGCTAGAATGAGTTTATTTATCATTGGCGGCTTTCAATGACAGGAACGTTTTGGTAGGAGGGTTCGTTGGTTGATGAACGTATGCAGGCTTGACAAGCGCTTGAATACATGCTTACATGCTTACATGTTTACAGGCTTACATTCTCTATTCACCTAGTGATCATTTGCTACTAAACTAGGTAGGTGTAGCTGGCCACACTAGGCTAGTCAGACTCATTGGCTCTTTTCGGTCTCGGAACAGCAGGGTCATGTCAAACATATGCCCGCAGCTGCTATTTGACTCGTAGTAAAAAATCAAGACTATAGAGCTTTTGATTTCAATTGGATCCTCTATATACTAGGATATGAATCCAAGCCCCTTTCTCTGCCTCTTTTGTCAAATCACAGGGCGGCGCAAATCGGACTGTGCACAGAGATTCAAACACAGGCTCATTTGTCTCATTATCAATAACCAGCTACCGGCATCCTCCCGGAGCCATGTCGACCATGTGGTTTCAGCCCCTTTTCCTAATTACAATCTACCCACGAGTCCAAACGACCCGCCCCTTGTCAAGTGCAGTAGGCACCTCCGTTCGCCTGGACACACCTGCCCGCGCTGCACCGAGCGCTAAGCTGCCAGCTACGGCTGCCGTTGCAGACGTAGATGTCGCTGTTTCCGTTTCGGCACTGGTAGGAGCCGGGGTTGCATGACGAACCAGCGCCGCTCGTGACCTGGCGCGGCGCGACGGCCACCGGGTTGGGCGATTCCGCTTCCGTCTTGCTGGGGGCGGCTGTGGCGGCCGCGGCAAAGGCGAGGGCCGCGAGGGTGGATGAGAACTTCATGGCTTTGACTGAGAGAAGAAAAAAGTAGAGACTGAGCCGGAAGAATGTCGAGCAGAGGGGCGGCTGAAACGGAAAGGCCAGAGTATAAATTGACTTTGTGGGTGAGTGCTTGATGGATGGTACGAGGCAAAACACGAATAAAAAAGTATCGAGATCGTGCGAGCTTTTATAGACAGAGCAGACAGAGTCGGAGAGTGACAAAGGCACACAGAATACGTTGAGGCTCCTGTCTCGGTGGCATAGCACGAGGACTGACTGCGTAGTCTCGGTAAACAAAACATACAATACCGCCAATCAGCAGCTAGTCTAACAAATGCGGCTTGCAGTCCGCTTTTTCTTTGCATATTGAGTTGCCATTGCATCTCACATCAGCCACGACGGATACCTCAATAAGCAGGGGAGAGAATACAGATCGGGCAAATTCAGGTCAGGCTTGATGTATATTGCCCATTCGCCAAGGGACCGAGATGAGGGGAACCCCACTGTTGTGCTTGTGCACAGGAACCATGCAGACGGGCTGGGGCTTTTTTTTTTTTTTTTTTTTTTTTTGCCTGCTGACATGAAGCGACAACAACTTCTTTGTTTCACCGACCTTCCTATTCAGTTCATGATGCCTTCGCCCAGCGGGATTTGCATCCCGTGGCTGCCTGCGTATGCCGACTTTTCCGCAGGCCTCCACCCCATGGACTCGATAGCTGCGACGCCGCCCTCGAGAGCAAACACCTCGACCTTGAGTGGGCGGCAGCATTTGATCATTTCCTTTTCGCTGTCGCTGCCGAAGCCCCAGAGAGAGAGGTCGCCGCCGGGGCAGGTGCCTGTGGAAAGGGTTTATTTATGGCTGATTAGTAGAGGTAGGTAGATAGGTAGATGGATAGATGTTGAAAACAAAAAAAAAAAAAAAAAAA
>NW_021940923.1:1152671-1219770 GCF_004337985.1 Pyricularia pennisetigena
CCAACAAACATCTCCCGTTCGTCTTCTAACCCGACCTCGTCGGCCCCAACCACATCCCACAGACAAACCTCCACCTTGCGCCGTTACTGGGCTAGGCTGTCTGGACTGTATCCGCCGTCCAGCCAACCCTGTCAACGAACGCCCCAGTCTCGGCCGCCCTCGACAAATCCCCGCTTGCTGCAGATTTGCCGATACTGGTTCCTAGACTCTGTCCAGAGCCCAAAGGTATGATAGACCACCGGCTTGTGGGTGAAAATATATGTTTGTACGTGTGCAGTGTGCATGTATTTGGCCCCTCGAAAACCAACAGGTGGCTTGTTGGCTGTAGCAGACCATCGTCTCCTTGTTCAACCCGACAGGAAAATCAAGACAAAACGCGGGAGGATGGTGCCGCGATGAGGTGGCTGCCCCAACGGATGGGAGAGGGATGGTAGCGCTGAGGGCGGGCGAGGCGAGTGGCTACGAGTCAACCCAGAAGCCCACTTGAATTTTGTCGTCGGGCCTGACAAGATGATGATTTGGGAGTTGTACTGGGTGTAAAGGACGGGTTTGGGTCGGACACGTGATGCTAGTAACAGTCTAACAGACAGAATTCGTAAAAGGTCAGAGGAACCCTGAGAGGCAACTGTGTGCCATGTACAAAGTCCATTCCACACCAAACCAGATTTCCACACGAAAAGTTACTGCATTGCCAACCTAGGTACCTTATTCCAGTAGCACATCATACAAGGTGGGAGCTGTGTATATCTGGCCAAGGCAGCATCTTCCTGAACAACAACGACAATAATAACAAGAGCAGGCCTTCTTTGCCTACTGGCCACTTTGATTAAGCCATTGTTGAAGGAGCACCTCTGCTGTGTTTTTGGTGGACTTATTTTTCAAAATATTTTGTCGGACAATCTGAAGAGGACATAGATACATATCCAGCTCAAACTCATCCTATACAAAAGTAGTGAACAAGTAGAACCTATTCCAGTGCCACCAATCCAAGTGACATGCCCCTTTATTCCAAAGGAAAGAATATCAAAGCGGGGTTATTTGCAGCCAAGCCAAAGAGGTTTGTTCTTTACTGGCAAGCCAACGCGAAACCTTGCCCTATCCGCCATATCTTAGGCATCAAAGTACGCACGTACTTCCCACCGCCGGACAAACGAGCTATCCGTTGTAATGTTTATTGATAAGGAGAGAGAAAGAAGAAGAAGATAGAAGCCCCAGGATCCACAAATTAGCAAAAAAAAAGGTCCAAAATCTCGGCCGAAACAAAGTAAATCCTCCAGACAAGAAACAAACCACCACTGCCAACCAGTTTGCTTACTGAGCAACACTTGACTTGCCTTTTGAGACATCTTCTCTTCCAAACCACAGCTGCACCTCTATCGTCATGGATTCTTCGGGCAAACCCAAGGTGAAGCTCAGCTCGCGCGAGGCCGAGCTTCTCGTCGGCGCTTGGCTCTCCCTCAAGAACTCACAGGTCCGTCTTTCCGTCTCCCACTTTCTTTGACACTTTGAGCTTTTGGTCTAATCACGAGGGTACTGTTTATTCGCAACGGATACGAAGATCGACTACGACAACTTTGCCGCCTTCCTCGGCCTCCAGAAGGCCAAATCGGCCCGCAACGCCTTCGGCACGCTCAAGAAGCGGCTTCGGGAGGAGTTTGGCGACGGCGTCGGCGGCAGGGTGACCGCCAGGGCTGCCGTCTCCAAGAACACCACCGCCAAGGCGAGCACTGCCAAGAAAAAGGCTTCCGAGACGCTGAGAGATGCCACCGACGACGACGTGTTCGACGCAAACCCTTTCCAGCCCCCTGCCAAGAAGGCCAAGCAGGACAACTACGGCCCCGGTCACTTTGAGCTCAAGGAGGCTTACTACTTTGAGGATGGACGTATCTGAGGGGGGACATGTTTTTGACTCCCATTTTGACTCCAATCTGAGGATGAGTTTGACATGGAAGCAGACGGCTACATCATACATGCGTTTTCAAAATGGTTCACAACCCATCCATTCAAGTTTGAAATTCATATAGAAACAAGACCTTTTATTCCCTCTTGCGAGTTACCAAGTCACAATAGCCTGATGGCGATCGAGGTTTGATTAAAGAATAGAGTCTTGACTGCTGACAAGGCAACTCTGCGTATACAATCATACAATGCTATATGTCCAACAGAAATGAAAAAAAAAAGAATGAAGAGCAGACAGACGTAGACCATTCTCAGCTACAAAGATTTTGATACCAACAATCACGTAGCCGTAGCGACAAGAATCCTCTCATAACCAACGTCGAAAGGGATACGGGCATTGCCGAAAATGGTTGCGTCGTCCCACGGCTGACTGTCCAACGCGCAAAAGTGGTACCTTGGGCCCTGGAGGGGGGGTGTAGACATAAGCATGAAAGCAGCGGCACTGTGGTCCGTCTGCCGCACAGGACTGTCCGCACCAGTTTATCAAGGGGGACCGCTCCGTGGCGGGATCCAAGCTGCCCGTGTAATCTCGCCTTTGCATGCGGTAGCCCTTGTTGTAGAGGGCGCCGCCTACCTCGCTCTCCTGATACCGTTTGAGAGTGAATGCCTCCAAGGCAAAGGTCGGGACTGCAGGGGAGGAGGAGGAGGAGCTGGACGTGGTCATCGTAGACCAGACTGCCAATTCCGTGCTGCGTGCGTGTGAGATGCCGAGAAAAACTTAGACTACCGCACCAGCTGTTCTTTGCTGCAGCAGTTCCCAAAAAGCCGAGCCCTGGCACGTGAAGCCGTTGCCGCATCTGGCGTCCTTGGTGATCTTTAGTCCTGTGGAGGGAGCAGAAGTCCCGCCTGTGGCGACGGTGCCGATGGCGATGGCCAGCACGATCCTGAGGGTGGAGAGTGTGGACTGCATGTTTTTGTTTCGTGCGGCGAGCAATGAGAAAGAATGGCAGACAGGCCGTTAACTGACGACACACTTGAATGCAGCATCAGCACAAGGTCTTGTATTCGGTTGCAAAAAAACAAAAGGGGGGGTCAATGCCAAGTCTAACAACAGTAAACAGTAAACAGTCACAGTTTGGACCCAGGGCTGAATGGGCTGATAAGTTGCAAGCGCCGAGCGGCCAGGGGCTAGCGTTGATTTCGAGACAGTATTTGCTTGGTGTGAATATTGTATCCAACGGGCCGTTGGCTGGTCAAACTCGTGCTGGTTGGTCAGTTTTACAGAAATTAAGAGGCAGCCAAGTGCAGAGCCAGCAACTAGATCTAGACCAACAATGGACCCAAGACAAGGTCAAGGCTGAAGTTGGCAGTCAAAGGAAGGATCTGGATCTGGATTTTGATCTATGATTACTTTGTGCAATGGTGCCAAAATTAGACTCGATGAGAAACCCATATCCTCAACTGACCGTTCCTGATGCGCACGACCCTGAGAACAGGCCCTCAGCTCCGCCTTGAAAGCCACAAGCAGGAGTCTCGAGTCGATAACAACAGCAGTTCGAACTTGGGTAAAAG
The DNA here is from genome assembly GCF_004337985.1 of Pyricularia pennisetigena. Taxonomy (NCBI): domain Eukaryota; kingdom Fungi; phylum Ascomycota; class Sordariomycetes; order Magnaporthales; family Pyriculariaceae; genus Pyricularia; species Pyricularia pennisetigena. The sequence continues at coordinate 1,156,143 of NW_021940923.1, forward strand.
GCATTTTTGAATCGAGGTGTATAATAGCAAGTTATTGCTTCGAATTGGGGTACGCCAGAAGTAAAAGTCCAAAAATAAGAATGAGACAACAATAAAAAAAAACATCTAGCAAGTAGAACCTTGTTCAAGTTGCAGTTGCCGGCGGTGATCAGGTTGATAAAGCCCCCTAGAAGCAGCTGTAGTTGGTCTTGAGCGAGCCACTGGCCAGGTCGACGCTGGTCCGGCCGGCGACGCTCTTGAACTGCATTTTGACGGTTCAAGATTAGTTGAGAAGGCAGAAGAGACAGAAAAAAAGGAGGTTTTGTTACTCGGATTCTGCTGTAGAGGCTGATGAGTAAGGATACAAGGACAGAAAGACGACACTTGTATGTGTCTATGTTTGTCTAGATGTCTGCAAATACACTTTTTTTTTGGTCTCGTTGAGCATCATGATCAGTTTTTCGATGTTTTCGCTTCCACAAGTGGCAATTCCCCCCAAGATTTACATTCACAGTCCAGGTTGCTATATATCTCATCGGCTACCGCAAACCTTCAAAGTCAGAAAAAGGCTCGCCTACCATTCTTGACAGCTGTCAGCGGCTCAAATGGGTTTAATTCATGGGGAGCACATCAATGCCCCTACTCTATCGCCCCAGATATTCCATCTACACACTAAGCTTCTCTCAGTCGGGTTAAGTGCCAACAAAAATCCATGGGCCCCCTGGGTCGCTAGTCATGGGTTCTGGAGTCGCCAACAGCTGCCACTCCATGCATCGAGTTTCATGCCTTTGGGGGTCCAAAGAGGGCGAAGGCTACGGGCTGGGGCTTAGCAGTCTTTTTTTATCCCTATGGGCATCCCGACTCCTTTTTTTCCCCTGGCGGATCTCCAAGCTTGTGATTTGCAAACCCCATTCTATCAAAGGGAGACCGCTCCTGGGGTTTCAAGGCATAATAGTTGATCTCGACCACCACAGAGACCAGTGCTCTCTGATTTGTACTTCGAGTATCGTTGTTCTTTATGACGCTTGGACGATGGCAAATGTCCCAGACTTGTATAGTAGATGGCCCCTTTGGACTCCTGCCAAGGGCTCCAAATTTGGCAGCCCCCATTTCGCCAAGGCGAATTACTATATTAAAGACTCCGTCTTAAAAGGGTCTTGTCTTGTAGACGAACAAGCATGCGCTACCAAAGCGCTACCAACCGACACCCACGATTTGTGTCTTTTCCCCTGTCTGTGTGCTTCTCCTTTGGCTAGTGTTCAGGTCTCCGGCGTGTTTTGCTTGCTTTGCCGGATAAAGGTAGACTAGTCGATACCAAGAAGCAGAGAGGTGCCCTTAGATATAGGCTCCAGTTCCCGTTATTTTGCTATCAGGATAATATCTGCGCCGAATCTCGACACACAAAATTTCCTTTTTTGGATGCGCCCCTGAATCTGCCCTAAGCCGCACTGAACTGGCCTGAATCTAAGCTAAACAGCACTGAATTGCACTGAGACGCCTTAAATTTACCCTGAACCGCATTAAATTGGCCTAAATCTAAGTTAAACTGCATTAAACTGTTATTAACCTATTTTAGTTTATTAGCCCTATTCCATATTTTATAGTAAATTAATTTTCGAAGTTCCTAAACATTTTTCAGCGTATAATAATCCAAAATAAAATAATTAAGACGAAAAAGCAAATTATTGGCTTAAACTAGTATATTTTGACATTATTCCTTATTTACGTTTGCAATATATTTTAAGTTGCAATTACGTAGTTTTAACCGTAAATCTTTTCATTTAATACCAATGTAGTTAATAATAGAATACGTTATTAATCAAAAGTTTTATTTTATCGCCCAAATAGTGTTCTAATAGTATATTATAAATTTCATTTTAAGATTTCTTTTGCTATTTATTTTTAATTGCTATTATCAAATAATCAAAAGGTAAATGTTACCGAAGTTGCAAACCCTACTGCCAAGTCCTATTTTTGGACTTTCGGTTAAAATTCTTCGATTAAAGCCAGGTATATCTAGAAATTGGGTAAAACTTGGCCCAATTTTGGTTTTTCCTATTTCTAAATTTATTTGTTTAAAATCCTAATGTTACGATCAAGGTATCGGGTAACCTGTTCTTAGGGTAAAGTACAGTGGGTTAAAGCAATTGAACGTTTTAACTGGGTAACTGGGTTTTTAATAACTGGGGTAAAATTATAATCATTTTTAAGTAAATTTTAAGGTTAACTAGAATTTAATTGCTGCTAAACAATCCTAAAATCGAATTTATTTACATAATAATAAACGTATTTTATATAAGCTATATTCCGAACGTAATCTTTCCTAATTTGTTTAATTTGTAATTCCTAATTAAGGTTTTACAAATTAACCGAAATTACCCTTTAATAATTACGTATTATTACGTAATTGGTTTTTATATAATTTTTATTTCCCACCGGTCGGTATTTTTTTGGTCGAATATCGTTAAAAGGGGTGTAACCCCGCCTGGCCTCCCTAATACCGGCCCAATTACTTGATCGTAATATTAAATTTCCTTTTTTTGGCCAAATCCTTTTAGTTTTTAAATAATTCGTATTTTTTTAATCTTTATTTCGGATTATATATTTTTTTTCACTAATTTCGTTGCGCTATATTTAATCGCGTAATTAAATCGAAATTTGGTCGTTCGTCGACAAAACGTCGTTACGCCTTTTTTACGTTTTTTTTATAATTATACCTTTTTGTTTTTATTATAAATTTCGCGGTATAATGCGCTACGCCGTTTTACCGCAAAATCTTTTTCATTATATCGAATATTTTCGCGTTAACCGTTTTAGTTGCAATATATTGGGTATTTCGAATATTTAATTGCGCGATATTGGTCGGTAATATTTGAAATTTAATGCCGAAATGGAGGTTTTGGAGGAGAATATTTTGGCGGAATTGCAAAAAATTTAAAAAAAGCAATTAAAATTTTTTCGTTTACGAAAACAAAAGACATTGTGGTTCGAAAAAATAATGCGTATTATATTTCGCGGAATCGACGATTTGGAGGAATTGGATCGGGTGGAACGTAAAAAAATAAAATAGGAAAAACGACGACGATCGGTCGAAACTTTTCCTAATATATTTTTAAAATCGCTTTTTCCGGATTCTAATTTTACCGGGGATTCGTTTTTCCCAATAAATTTTCTAAATCCTTTTTTTATTAAATAAAATAAATGTTTTTACGCAGTATTCGGTCGGTAAATTGCTTTATTCGTGTATTTTAATTCGTAATATATATTAATCGTTTTTTTTGTAAATTTGTTTGATGGTATAGTTTCGAATCATGGTCGATTATTAACTTTTGGGAATAATAAATAATATTTTTTTCAATCCTCCTTTTTTTTACTAATTTGTTCGGAAATCCAATTCCTAATAATATTGGCGGAATAGTTTTTAGCAATTTTAAAAATAATTAAGGGGTTCCCAAATATTTTTTTCGTATTTAAAATTTTTTATTTAATAAAATATTTTGTTTTACCGTGGTTGCGTTTGTGGTCCAATATTCGTTCGACGTCGTACGTTTTTTTTGCGTCGATTTCGATTGTTTTTTATATATTGGTACCGTATAATATTGGTTCCAATAATAATACGTGGAACGCTGGGTAAATTTTTATAATTCCTGGTAATCATAATTTGTAATTGGTTTCGCTAATTTTTTTGTCGATTTTAAAAATTTTTAAATTTTCAAAAATAAATTTGCCGTTTGGTCGTTATATTTTAATATTACGTCGAATAAAATAAACGTTATTCCCTTTTTGGAAAAATGGTCCTTTTATCCGATATTAGTTAACGTATTTAATTACTTTTTTTCGTACGAATTCCAATATTTGTAACAGTTTTTAGTGGAATTTTCGTAATTCGTTCATTTATTTATCGGTTCGTGGGGCCGTAATCGTGGTTTTGGGTTTTTTATATATTGTAGGGTTAAATCCGTAATTGGTACAAAACGGGGTTATTTTAGTATTTTATTTTTTAAATTATTATATACGAATTATATTATGGGTAATAACCGTACCCAGTTATTTTATTTATAATTTATTTAATATTTAAATATTGTTTTAATACTTAATTTGTTTCTTGATTGATCCGTTTATTTGTGGGTGGAACGTTATAAATAATTTGTGGTTAATTTCTAGCTATTTTATTAAAAATTTTCAGAATTTTAATATGAAAAATTTGTTTTTATCCGTAATAATATTTCTTTGGAAATCCGTAGTTGTTAACAATTATTTGTAAATATATATAAGCGATTTTTTCGGCGTTGTTATTTTCCTTATAAGGTAGGAAATAGGCGTATTTAATAAATTTATACATTATAATTAATATATTATTATATTTAATTTTAATAAATGGTTTTTCGGAAAATGGTAATTTAATAATAAAATCCATTATAATAATTTATTAGGTTTTATTAAGGGTTAGTAAAAGCTGTCAAAACCCGTAAAATTTGTATTTGGCGGATTTGTTTTTTGCGCAAAATTCGCAATTTTTAATTGTTTTTCGTACTTTTTATCGTATTCCTTTAAAATTATAATGCTGTTTTAACCGTTTCTATGTTTTGGAAATTCCTTAGTATCCGTGGGCTTTATTCTCGTGGATTTTCCGTATTTCTTTTGGTATAATTACCGTATTAGTCGTTATAAAATTTCGGTAAATTGGTAAAAGGCTTCCGTTGTCGTTTACCGTAAAATTTTCCGTATTTTTTCGGGTACTATGTTTTTACAGTTTGGTTTTTTGTTAAAAACGTCGGCCTTCCCATTTTTTATTTTTTTTCGGTAAATGATTTTAAAATGGAATTTTAATAGGAATTTTACCCATTTAATTTATCGTTCATTTAATATTTTGTTAATAATAAAATGGGTTAGGTTTTTATAATCCGTATAAAGTAATATTTCGTATTCGATTCCGGATAATTATGCTTTCCATTTTTCGAATTTTTGGATAATAATTATGAGTTTTTTATCGTGGATTTGGTAATTAAATTCTGGTTTATGTAACTTCTGTAAAAAAAGGCGCAAAAATGCAGGCGTTTTTTTTTATTTCGTTAATTAAATTATCCTCCGATTATATAATCGGATGCGTCGGTTTCGATTTCGAAAAGTTTCGTTGGATTTAATATTTTAAAAATCGGTTTTTATGTTATTGCGTTTCGTAATTGTTCGAAAATTTGCTGTATTAATTCCGTCCATTGGAATTTTAAATCTTTTTTAATTATATTGGTTAATAGGGTGGCGATCGCGTCGTAATCTCTAATAAATGTTTTGTAAAAATTTACGAATCCTGAAAATACCCGAACGTTTTTTACATTTTATAATTGGGATTATTTTTTTACTGTTTGGACTTTTAATTCTTCCATCCTAATTTTTCCAGGGACGATAATATATCTTAAAAAATTAATTTGTTTACTGTAAAAATGTATTTTTCGGGTTTAATTAAAAGTTTAACGTTTTATAGTTTTTATAAAATTGTGTAAACGTGTTTTTTATATTTTTCCAACGTTTTGGAAAAAATAAAAATATTGTCCAGGTAGATAACGATAAAAATATTTAAACATTGTTTAAAAACGTGGTTCATTATGGTTTAAAAAGTTGCGGGGGCGTTCGTGAAACCGAAAAAATTACCAAATATTCGTAATATTTTCGTTTAATGCAAAATACTGTCTTCCATTCCTCGCCTTCCTTTATACGGATTAAATTATATATTTTTTAAAATTTAATATTGTAAATTATTATATTTAGTAAAATATATTTCGTAATTTTCCTATTAATGGGAGCGGGTAGCAATTTTTTATTGTAATATCGTTTAATTGTTTGTAATCCACGCATAATCGTAATTTCCCGTTTTTTTGGTACGAAAAGGATTGGGTATTTTATTGGTAATGTCGATAGTTTAATGTAATTCTTTTTAAAACTTTTTGCGAAATATTCGTTTAAAACTTCCATTTATATTGGGTTTAAACCGTATATTTTGTAAAATTTTAATTGGGTTCTTTTTTTAATAGTATTTCGTGGTCGAATGGATTATGCTCGGGTAACTTTATTTCGAATCTTTGGCGGAATAATCGTATATAATTTTGGTAATTTTTTAGGATTTTGCCGTTTTTGGTTTGTTTTTTTGTAATTGGTGTCGTGTAATTGGATCGGTTTTAACCTGTAAATAGTCGTTTTTTTCCGATATTAACTCCGGGTTTGGTCATTTTTCCCATAAATACGCCATTTGTTTTATTTAATTTTTCCGTACCTTATATTTCCTGTATAAACCCTGTTATACTGGAGGTCGTTTAATAATTAGGTGTTTTTCCTATTAAATTTGGCCTGTAATCCAATTTATTCGGGGGTTATTTTTTAAAACAAAAAATTCCTAAAATTATAGTTTTGTTTTTTATTTCCGTAATATCCAAAATAATTTATTTTTTCGTTTATAATTTTCCATCCAAAGGTGTACGGTTTTTATTTCGATGGTGCCGTTCCCGTATAAAATTGCCTTTTTTGACGGTTTATAATCGATATGGTTTTTTTTATTACTAAAATATTCCTCGACTTTTTACGATTTTTGGAAAAATGTAATTATTTTATGCTCCGCTGTTAAAAAGCGCTCGTATAGGTTTCCCATTAAATCGTATATTTAGGAATATGTGTTCGTATGCTATTTTCGTAATTTGCGTAACGTATAAAACTCTTTATTCCGTTTTTATTATTACCGTTTGGTGCCCTGTACCGTTTGGTTATTCTAATTTTTTGGTTTATTGGATTCGCGTCGTGGGTTTTTATATTTTTTATTTCGGGGCGTATAATTGCTTTTATTTTTGATTTTATCAAATCGGTGCTTTGTTGGTGTAGGCGTTTTTCGTGCGTTCGGGGGTATTTTGTTATTATTTACGCCGGGGTTTTATACGATTTTAATTATTGGTGCGGGTCCTGGTTATCGTAATTTTATTTCGTATTATACCTATATTTTGGTAAATATATGTATCTTACAAATATTTCGGGTGTATTCGTATTATTGAAATTGTTTTTAATTATAATATACTATAGGGTAGTCGCTACAAAAAGTAAAATTACCGCTGGTTCGGTCTTAAACTTTATTTTAATTTCCTAATTGGGTAATTTGATGGTAATATATATTTCGTGGATATTTATTATTTTGCGTGGTCGTGGGAAAAAATCGTGGATTATCTTTTTGTTAAAATGCAATTTGCAATTCTTTCGAAAATATTTTGCCCAAAATCTTTCTATATATTTGGGATATTTGGTATCCAAAATTGGGTGGTTTCGGAAAGTTGGATTAATTAATTTTATAAAATTTTATATTTGTATTCGAAATGGTATTCCGGGAAACTGCACTAATTGGTCGTTTCGGTATTAGTTGATAAATTCTTTTTCGCATATATAAGGGTTATTTTTTTTACTTTGTTGTATAAATTTGAAAATATAATTTTTTTTTCGCTGGATTCGTTTTTTAATTCGTTATTGGATTCGTCCGTTGGAATTTGTTAAATTATCCGGATACGGTGGGTTTATCCCAATGGTTTTGGTTTTAATGTTTTTAAAATATCCGATTCCGTAAATTCCGGTAATTTGGCGTTTTGCTTGCGTAATTGTGCTGGTAATTTAATTTTAATAAATATACGGTTTCCTATTGCTAAAATCCGAATGCTTTTGAATTTTTGCGGGTATTCTCCTGCGTCCATTTTTGCGTTATTGTAAATTATATAATTATTATCGTAAAATATAATTTAATTTATTAAATTGTATTATTTTGGTTATATTTGCTAATAAGTGGTGGCCTTTAATTTTCGTAATTTTTTAAAAGCGGGGGTGTTATTTTGGTGTCCGGTTATAAAATTAAAATATAGGTTTAAAACGTTTTTGGGATAAAATTTGGCGATATATCCTGGTTTATCGCATTTAAAATATTTACCATTTTTGGGATTTTTGCGAAATCTTTTATATTATATAGCGTTAAAATCCATAAATCCGTTATATATTCCGTAGGAAATATTATATTAGCGAAACGGTTTAAGGTGTTGGTATTTGCGTCCCGTATTATTTTATCACAAAATTGATCCTTATACGCTGCGTTTTTCGCGTCGTTCCAATTTTCGTTCGTAAAATCGGTTATCGATTTTAAATGCTAATTTTACGTATTTAATTAATGTATCGGGTCGTTTTTTTTTACAGATTCATTTTTAATTTTTTCCTGAAATCCCGCATAAAATTGTACTATTAAGGTTTCGGGGCCTTATAATAATTTGGCGGTAATTTATCGAAATTTATTGGTATATTTGGATACCAATTTGGGTTGGGTAAAACGCACCAATTTACGTTTGGGTAAAACGCACCAATTTACGTTTAACCGTGCGTTCCTCGTTTGGGTTACCGAACATTCCTTTAAAATATTTTTCGAAATTTTCGTAATCGTCGAAAATGCGGTTAATTTCAATTTTACGGTTTTTTTTTATCGTGGTCCAAATAATTTCGTAAAATTGGTTCGAACCAGGCGAACGCATCGCCCTTTAATAACGAGGTTGCGTAGGTAATTTCTTTTCCGTTATTATCGAAATTATCTTCGTTAAAATAAAAATAAATACGGGTTCCCATAAAAGATTCCTGCAAAATACCTAAAATGTTATTATAAAATAATAATAAAAAGTATTTAATATAATTCCTATTAGTTCAATTAATTTATTCGGTTATTCGTTCCTGGAATTGTCGATTTTCTATTTAAAGCGTTGCAACCATTTAACGCAAGGCGTTAGCGCTGGCCGGAGCGTTAATGGTTAAAGGGGTTTAAAGGGTGGTTTTGTTGGAAAATATCATTTCGGCGATACTGTTCGGTATATTTTCAAGCAAAATACTTAACAGGAGCAATTAAAATATTACGATTAAAATATCGGGTAACCTGTTTTTAAAATAAAATATAGTAGGTTAAAGCAATTAGGCGTTTTAATTGGGTAATTGGGTTTTATTAATTGGGGTAAAGTTAAAATCGTTTTCAAATAAATTTTGAGGTTTATTAAAATTTAATTGCTGCTAAACAATCCTAAAATCAAATTTATTTACATAGTAATAAACGTGTTTTATATAAATTATATTCGGAACGTAATCTCTCCTAATTTGTTTAATCTTTAATTCCTAATCGAGGTTTTACAAATTAACCGAAATTACCCCTTAATAGTCACGTGGTATCACGTGACTGGTTTTTATATATTTTTATTTCCTGCCGGTCGGTGTTTTTTTTGGTCGAGTGTCGTTAGGAGGGGTGTGACCCCGCCTGGCCTCCCTGGTACCGGCCCAACTGTCTGGTCGTAACACCTAATTTCAAACCTTCCAATATTCCAGGTATTCCAATATTTAACGATTTTATGAATACAAATCCAAATTAATGATAAATTGGTCTTAGGTTTATAGGGTTTTATAACAAATTCCAATTTCACTTACCTGGTATATACGGATTTATTAACGGCAAAGATATCCATCCTATTGAGGTTTTCTGTTTCCTATTAATACTGATTAGGGCCGTACTATTTTCAGATTAATAATTTATTCTAGGGGGGAGTAATATATTAATAATTCTTAGCACCGTTTAGTTTGGATGTGGAAATAAAATAATTATTCATTGGATTTAATGTAAAGGCCATGGCCAAAACAAGGAAAGGTGAATCCAACTGGATACGTATGAAGGTATAAAATTGATCGTATAATCTTCTAAGTAGAGGAATAGCTCCGTTACAGGTCCGAAGGTCTATATGTTTAGACCTTTAGCCCCATAATTATTTAAGTTAGAATTGCGCATTAATAATATTCCGATATAGGCGAGCTTTTAACTTTTTAATTTTGCGCCTATAACACGTAGTACGCAAAACCCTAACTTATTCCATCCACAAAAACAAATCCATTTTTAAACCTATAAAAATTGTTTAACGGCCACATCGAAAATCTGGGTATTTTAGGCGATAAAGTCGTTTGCCGTTTTTGTTAATCTTTATGCACCGATATCGAAGGTTTGGATATAGGTAAATCGTTATTGTCGTTTTTGTTGATTTTTATGCACCCATATCGAAGGTCTGGATATAAGTAAACCGTTGTTGTCGTTTTTTTTTATTAACTTATAAGGTAGTTTGCCTAAGTGGTAAAGTTTAAAAGCTTTTGAGCACTCGTAAAATAACAGTTATTATTTCCTTTTTTTCACGTAACGTTTTATAAAAGCGTCACCCTTTTAATGTAAAAGTCCTAACTGGTTGGGACGGCTTTTTTTATTAACCGTAGGAGATCCTGCTAATCCTCAACATTTTTAAAATAACGATATCAACATTTTATCCTTTAATTTTGCTAATTTGCGTTAAACAAACCAAAAACCCCTGAACACTCGGTAAATAACGGTTGTTATTTTTATTTTATTCAGCATTAATTAGTGTTAATTGGATTTAATGTAGTGGCTATGGCCAAAATAAGGAAAGGTGAATGCAACAGGATACGTATAAAGGTATAAAATTGATTGTGTATTCTTCTAAGTACAGGAATAGCTCCGTTACAGGTCCGAAGGTCTATATATATAGACCTTTAGCCCCATAATGATCTTAGTCAGAATTGCGCATAAATAATATTCCCACAATAATAGATTTATAATTTATTGAATACCCTTTCGTTTTTGATATATACATTAAATTCCCGTTTTTTGCAAATCATGAATTATAATTATTTCATTAGCAACCAACGATATTCATAAGATCCGGCTAAATAGTCAAGACGAGTTATATTGGGTAGTAAATATATATAAAAACAATTTTCAATTAAATCATTATTGCGAGTTTTATCCAATCTATATAATACTAGACCATATATTACCCTGCCCTCAATGCTTGTTGAAAATGTTTGTTAATCGTAGATTTATTGGAATCGATTTAGGAAGACTCGTTTTCTAATTACCCAAAAATTAAAATAAATTTCGTAAACCTTTTATTTATTCAATAGTAAAACTGCCTTCCTAATGCAAAAATTGGTGATTTTGATTAATATTCAAATCTGTTTTAAATGTTATATAATTCCTAGTTTTAAGCTTTTTATTTTACTGGAACTTTCGAATTAAATTGGGCGAATTATCGGATCGATTCCAAATATATATATATATATATATATATATATATATATCAATGAAATTGTAAATAGGGTTTCAAATAAGATTTTGGATCCCAAATTGGTAATGATGCCGCTGTTCAATTGGCTGCGCGCACGAAAAATGCAGCCGACTGCATTTAACGTGCAGTCGCAGGGCCTTTATAAGGCCTGTTTTTAACACTACCGCTTAAACCTTATTTAAGGAGCCCGAACCTGAAAATAAATTTGTATTTATATTACGTGGCCCTAAGCAAGTACCTTTATTTATAATGGGATTTTTAATGTGGGTTGTCCTTTATTGGGTACAATTTGTTATTTGGGCTAACGAGGGGCAATTATTCGTTACCATTAAGGCGCATAATGCATATACGTAACGGGAATGAATTTGCGACCGATTCGGAGGTCGGCGCTACACGGGATCTTATAACCTGTTAATTATGCCGCTGTTTAATTGGCTGCACGCATGAAAAATGCAGCCGACTGCACTTAACGTGCGGTCGCAGGGCCTTTATTAGGCACATTCTTAGCACAAATATTAAGAGCCCATAATAAATCAAAAACAATTAGGATACGGAAATAGGGGTTGGAAAATAACTCGGGTTATTAATATATTAGTTTCTAACGACATAAACAATGAGTAAAGTTTATTTACGTTTATTAATTATATGCGTTATTTAGCATCTAATTGGTCCATTTTTATGTGTATATAAGCCACAATAGATAGTGCCGAAGTGGGGCGGTCGGATTTTCCGCTATATTTAATATATTGCAGGAGTTGCGATTTAATGGTCAGCGAATGGGGTTTACCCTATACCGGGTTTAACACCTACCCTGGACCTACGAGTCAGCTACCCTATATTAAGTTAAAAGTTTCACCAGATTAATAAATAAGTGCATGTTAATTATATGCGTTATTTAGCATGTAATGGGTCCACTTTTATTTGTATATAAGCCACAATAGATAGTGCCGAAATGGGGCTGTTGGCGCTGTCGGAATTTCTATTGTATTTCGTATTGCAGGAGTTGCGATTCAAAATGTCAGCGAATGGGGTTTCACCCTGTGCCGGGTTTAACACCCACCCTGTATTTACGAATTAACTACCCTGCACCGGGTTGAAATTTTCACCAAATCAGCAAATTAGTGCGAACCCAAAAATGGTTTATATGGAAATAAGGGTGTTTTTTCAACAACGCATATAAAATAACTTTTCGGAAAATCGTGTGCGGCACCGGAACTTTTTGCGGGGTGCGGACCCCCATTTCGATATCGGAAAGTATTTAAGGGAAATAAAACAAAGTTTCCCCCACCAATAAATTAAATTTATTAATCCCAAAATTAGTGAATTTAATGCATACAAACCCTGTAATTATAGGTTTTTACAACGCAATTAGCACCACGCCGCACCTAAATTAATATTCAAACCCCTGTTAGCAACCCATATTATTAACAGGTTATAAGCCCGGAAAGGTTTTAATTTATACATTAAAATGTATTTTGCATCGCTGGAAAGCCTGAAATTTAGGTTTTAGTTTGGTTATTGTCGCATTTTTACAGGACGTATATTGACGAAGATATTGCTGTTTTTGTGCGAAATTGTTAGCTTTAGGCGCTAATTCAGCACCTACCCCCCTGTATTTACAATAGGGATCGCTAAAAATTAGCGTTCGATTTAGGCTTTTTCAAATATTGCAGCGATCGCTTGTATTGCAAATCCAAAATTTTTGGTGTGGTTTTTGTAAATCGTGCACGCCATTGTAATTGGCTCAAATTTTTAATAGGGTTCACGTTAGCGAATTAGGGCCAAAAACCCCTGTATTCGTTCGCTAATAGCCCATTAAGTCCTAGTGCATTTAATAGGGTTTACAATAGCCCATAAACCCATTAACAGAATTACATTAATGGTTAATTTACCCTGCACAATACCCTGCAATTTACCCTGCACGATACCCTGCAGTTTCCCCTGCACCCATTTACCGAATTAAACTCGCTACGTGCACCTGGATTGGTATAAATACCAGGGCACCCATTAATTGCGGATTTCAGGGATTTTAACCCTGTATTTTAATGGATTTTAACCATTGAAAATAGCAATAAACCCTGTAATTGGCAATTACAGGCCTATACCCGTTAAAAGGTAAACGGTATAACAAATCCTAAATTAAATAGGGTATTTACTTTTAAATAATTAGGTTAATAAATTATAACTATAAATTAGCAAATTACAATTATAATTCAGGTTACCTTACAATAAAAAACAACCCTATATCGGGTTTTCCAGGCCCAATTCCAACAAATAGGGGGCCTAAACCCAACCCAAACGAAATTCTAAGCGCTAAATTTCAGGCCCAAAACCTGCAATTAAAAACGTTAATTACGCAAATACATTAATTTAAAAGGACAATTTAACAATTAATTGCCCTATTAACCTTAAAAAGCGGTAATTCCATTAAATTTAATTGTAATTCGGAAAATAAACCCGCTACCGCACCCCCTAATCAACACGGTAACCTAATTTTAAGTAACGGGATAAGTAAAAAACTATTAAAACGGGTATTTTTTTTCCCCGAAAATTGTAAATTAGTAAGGGTTAACAATTACAATTTGTGGAAACCGGGGTTAATAGTACAATTTAGGGTTATAAAAGCAGCGGAATTTATTTCCAACCCTGAAATTGGTTATATTTTACCGGAATGCGAGCAATTAATCTCATTATTATTTATAAAAAACAATTTAATTAAAGAATTTTTAAAATCCATTGCATGGTATTCCAACCCCGTAGCGGTTTATAAAACCCTGGAAAGTAGCTATTCCGTTACACCCGAAATAAATGGAAATTCACTATACCGGGAATTCCACGCTTTAAATCTTTCGAAATTTAAAGGATTAATACCTAAATTTAACAGCCGTTTTAATTTATTGGTAATTAAATTAACGAATATTAACGTGCAAATTAGCCCCGTAAACGTACGAGATTAATACCTGCGGGCCTTGGAAGGAATATTCCCCATTTAAACCGAACGCCAACGCAATACCCAACGGGCCGTGCAGGCAATAGGCTAAAATTCGGAAAAATTAAATTTGCAATACCTTATGGCGGACCTTATATCCTAAAATTCGATTTTAGGCTTTGCAACGGTTAAAGCGGTTAGTTTTAAGTCTGAAGGTCAAAAACGGGTAAAACAAAACGCTAAAAAAGGCGTTAAAAAGAAAAATAATGGGCAGGAAAACACCTTTAAATTACAAAAAAAAAGTAAAAACTTTAATTCGGATTCTGCTTTTGCACAAAATACTAAATACTCCTCCAGCGAATTAACCGCTGGAATGTCCATAATTTTTATGGATTTCGAATTATTTACGGGTTCGATTCCAGGTAACGTTAACGAAAGCGTAACGTATAACGCCCTGGAACAGGAGGTTAATTCCGCTATTAGCGGAATTATAAAATTACGTTCGGATTCGGATTCGGAAACCGATACCGGTAAAACGTTAAAACCACAGGTTTTAACAGCTAATTTTAAAATTGAAACGAACTTTGGACGCGGCGTAAAAAGGACTTTTAAATTATGGACATTAGGTTACCCTATCCTGTACGATACAGGTAATACGCACTATGTTTTTGCAAATAAGCAATTTTTTACCGATTATACCCCCGGTTTTACAATCCAAATCGGTACAGGAGGTGGCCCTGTGAAACCTGTAAATACCGGAGCTGTGAAAATATAGGTCCTTTACGGCCAAAAAACTGACGAATTTGAAAAAATTACGTTGAATAACGTTTTATATATCCCCTCGTTTGGAGTAAATATCGTTAATAACCTTATACACTATAATACAGGGGGTATATTATTAAAGAATACCCTGTACGATAAAGATCGCAAAACGAGGGGACGCTTAAATACCGTTAAACATTCGTTTTATTTGGAGGTTAAAAGGTGCAATATTTTTGTTCGAAATAACGTTATTTCGAACTACGTTTGTATAATAAATGAATATAGCACCGCTTTTAGTATAACTTTACAGGGGGTTATTAAAGGTTACGCAGCCCCGTTGGAAATAGAACTAAATAATTTAAACCCCGAAAATTACGAGGATTATAGAATTTACACCGATTCGGAACCGGAAAAAAATAAGGTAACGGAAAAACTAAATCCCGAACAAAATACGGAAATAACCGTAAATTCACCTGTAACGCAGAAACTTAACGGTAAAAGCCCTGAAAATCCACGTAGAACTGGGCCCCGTAGGCCCGGCACACCGCTAAATAACCCTTATATATAACCTAATATAAAAGGGATTATTTCCGAAAAAAGGGGGTTTCCCACACAGACAATCCGTTGTTAAAACCTCTTTTATTATTGGACTTAAAACAAGCCCCTATAAATTACCGACTTCTAGGCCTAAAACGGATTACGGACGGTGAACTAACCCCCAAAGGAAACGGAATTACAGGTAATTGTAACGAAATCCAGGCCCAAAAAACCCTGTTATAGCATAGGCGTTAAGGGTATATAGGGCTACTATTGCTAAAAAAAACCGTTAAAATTATAAAAAGTTTACCTAATGTCGACAAAATTAGGGCAATTACCTGTATTGCTTATATTAAAACCATTTTTATTTGGCGTACAAATAAAATCGTACTCCTTACACCCCCTAATATTTTCGATTTTATAAAAGGTAATACAATAACCTTTAAGCTTAATTTTTACAATAAAAAGCCCATATTTTTGTTTCTAGTGGACCGAAAATCACGTTTTCGGTGGTTTATCCTATTAGAAAATAAAACCGGACCTACGGTTTTAATAGTTATTGAAGGCTTTTTTTATAGTTTTAAAAACTACGTACGGGCGCTATCCTTTAAATTTTCACGTCGATGGGGGGCACGAAATTAGTATAAACTTTTAAAATTGGTTTATAAGCAGAAATATTAATTTTAGCATTTCGAATCCCTATAACCACCGTTAAAGCGGATTAACGGAACGGTCCGTTAGGGTTATTTTAAATGGGTTTCGGTTTACTATTATAACGGCGGGTTTACTATTATATTTATAATATTATTTATTACCTACCGTAATTAATTTAATTAACAATACAACGGTAATTAATAAGGTTTTAACACCCTACGAGGAATTTTATTCCGAATTCCAACCTGGATTACCGCATAAGCCCAATTTAGGGCATCTTCGGGCTATTAATACTGTATACCAGGTTATTATACCGTTGGGAAAACGCCAAAAATTTAATAAATTGGGCCCCCGCACCGAAACGGTGAAACTTTTAACCCATTTATCAAATTTTACAACGCTGGTTTACGCACCCGTTAACCGGGCCGTATACAAAACCTTTACCGTAAAATTTTTAAAGGGTATAACCGCTAAAAATTTGGTTATTTTGAGGGAAACGCTACAAATTTTAAAAGGGGAAAATAAAAGTTTGAAAAGGGATTTTAATTTTGAATTTAAAAGCGAAATTAACAGCGTTCCAGCGGATAATTGTCCCCTAAAAAACCCTGAAAATATAGGGTATTTACCACTGGTTACAGGGCAATTACCATCCGTTATAAGGTATTTAAACCTTAAAAATACAATGCCCGCCAAGTTTGTATAACCTACCGTTCGCCCCCCAAAACCTATAACGGTAGCGGTAGCTAATCCAATACCTAAAATAACGGAAATTCCGGTGTTTTAAGCACCTAAAATACAGAATATAGAATTAAATGCGCAGTTCGAAAACCCAAATTTAATGGATATAAATTTCGTGCATTATTTTTATTTTTAAACCAAAAAGAAAATAAAGAAAAAACCCATTAAAGATGGGAAGCCAAATAATTATTAATAGCCCTCAATAGCCCTGAAAATGCTAAATGGTTAACTGTTTTAACGTTCAAATTCGACCAAATCGTTATTGCAGAAACCTTCCATTTTATCCCAAAAATTAAAATACCTACAGGCCGTAAACTCGTTTTTACCCGGCCGGTATTTAAATTAAAAAAGGATGAAAATAATATACCTATAAAATATAAAATTAGGTTTGTTATTAGGGGTTTTTTACAGGTCGAAGGCTGAAATTATATCGAAACTTTTGCTAATATTAGTATACCATTCACCTGGCGTATATTATTAGTTATAACTAATACACAAAATTGGCAAATAAAACAAATTAATTTTATCGGTGCGTTTTGAAATAGTAACCTTACCGACGTAAATATATATTTGCAAATTTTAAACGGTTTTAACGAATAGGTAAAAAATTGTAACCCTACCACCGCTAAGATTTTAGTGGAAATGGGTTATAACCCGAAAGAATTGCAGGTTATACAGTTGGAAAAAACGTTATACTGTTTGAAACAGGGTCCAAAAAAATGGTAAAACAAACTCAAAACCCTATTTTTTAAAAAGGGTTTTAAACCATTAATTTCTAATCCCGCTGTTTTTTATAACGTTAAGTCCAAATATTTTATCGTTATGTTTGTACACGATTAACTGCTAGTAAATCCTAAATTGCAATATATTTAGGATTTAAGAACCCGTTTTAACAAAATATACGCGTTGGAAAACAGGGGCCCTGCAACCTATTTTTTAGGCGTTTAAATTATAAAAGATAGGCCTAAACGCCTATTTTGGCTCCATTAAATTAAATATATAAAAAAAGTATTAACAACGTTCAGATTAGTTGATTGCAAACCTATATTTGTTTTTTTATAACCGGGTATGCTAAAATACAGCGGGGGTAAACCCGTAATTGCGCTGGAAGTTAAATTATTACAACGTATAATCGGTATTTTTATATATTTAATATTATTAACGCGCCCGGATATTGGTTTTACGGTTTAATGGCTTTTACGTTTTTTAATAAAAATTATTACAATCCATTTAACGGCAGTTAAAAATTTATCACGTTATTTAACGGGTATTAAATCCTTATTTATTTATCACGGAAATAAAGTATATGAAGCCGGTTCACCACCCTATTTTTTAATAGGGGGTTTTGAAAATTTTGAATTATTGGGTTTTAATAATAGCGATTTTGCCGGGGCTAGGGAAAATTCAAAGTTTATTTACGGATATTTGTATACCCTATTTGGGGGCCTTATAACGTGGAAGTGCAAAAAGGTTAATATTATAGTTTTAAACATTCCAAAAACCGAAACCGATGCCTTAGCGGAAACCCTGCGTAAAGCATAGTGGTTTAAAAGCTTATTTATAAAAATTGGTTTATTTATAAAAGGCCTTATTGCAATATTTGGAAATAATACAGGCTTTATAGCTAACGCATATAACTTTACGCACCATTAACGTATTAAATATACGTTATTAAAATTTTACTGCGTACGGGAATTAGTTACAAGAGGATTAATAATTTAAAATACCTGGAATCCAAATAAATACCCGCTAATAACTTAACAAAACCCCTAACGCTTCCAATTTATAAGGTTTTTTTAAAGTTTATAGGGTTTAAACCCCTAAAAGTTTAATTTTTACCTATTGAATTTTGGGGCATTTAATTAATTTTTTAATTAATTACCCATTATATTTCCTTTATTTGCAAATATTGGTTTTTTGTTCACCTAATACCGGCCGTATTACCCGAGTTTACCCTGTATAGGCTGATTAATAAGTAATTTATACCGACTTTATACCAAAAGTTAAATTTCAATTGAAAAAGCTCGTGTTTTGGGCGATTTACGCATTTGAAATTCCCTATATAATATGTTTAAATTGGATTATTACTGACAAACAGCCAAATTAGCTACTTGGTTTAATAATTTAGTCCGTGGGTTAATATTATACAAATCGGGGGTTTAAATCCGGGGGTTATTACAATTTTGGGGGTTTTTTGCAATTCGGGGGTTCGTCCATTCCGGGGGTTATAGGTCCGTATAAAGGGTTTGATTATCCAGGGGGTTTATATCGGGAGTTTAAATCGGGTTGAGACATAAAGGGGATTTTTTTAGGGTTTAATTTTTATGTATTTTTTTTCCGATTTTATATAAGTAGTAGCAAAAAAAGGGGATGTTAATTATATGCGTTATTTAGCATGTAATAGGTCCATTTGTATTTGTATATAAGTTACAATAAATAGTGCCGAAATGGGGTTGTCGGGGTTATCGGGTTTTCCGCTATATTTTATATACTGCAGGAATTGCGATTTAAAGTGTTAGCGAATGGGGTTTACCCTATGCCGGGTTTACACCCACCCTGCACTTACGAATTAGCTACCCTGTATCGAATTGAAAAATTTCACCAAATTAGCAAATTAATGCGAATTTAGAAATGGTTTATATGGAAATGAAGGTGTTTTTTCAACAACGTATACAAAATAATTTTTCGGAAAATCGTGTGCGGCACCGGAACGCTTTGCGGGGTGCGGACCCCTATTTCAATATCGGAAAGTATGTAAGGGAGATAAAGCAAAATCTCCCCCACCAATAAATCGAATTTATTAATCCCAAAATTTAGTGAACAAGTTAGTGCATTTAAGCCCTGTAGTTATAGGCCCCTACAACGCAACTAGCACCACGCCGCACCCACGTTAATGCCTAAACCCCTGTTAGCAGCCCATATTGTTAACATTTTTTTATTTGTACGTTTAACAAAAATAGCTTAAACGGAAGCCATATAGGTAGTTACCCTAATTCGATCGGAATTAGGTAAACCATTTATAATTTAAACGGTTTTTTTTAGCAGCAATAACCCTATATACCCTCAACGCCTAGATTATTATAGGGCTTTTTAGGCCTGGATTTCGCCACAATCGCCTGTAGTCCCGCTTCCGTGCATGGTTAGTTAACCGTCGGTAGTTCGTCTTAGGCTTAAAGAAAAGTAATTTACAGGGGCCTGTTTTAAATTCGATAGTAAAGGAGGTTTAAACAACGGACTTTTTATATTAGGCTGTATAAAAGGGTCACCTAGCGGCTTGCCGGGCCTACAAGGCCCAATTTCACGTGGATTTTCAGGGTTTATACCGCTAAATTTCTGCGTTATTACGGGTAAATCTACGGCTATTTCCGTATTCTTTTCGGGATTTAGCCTTTCCATTACCGTAGTTTCTTCCGGTTCCGAATCGGTATAAATTTTATACTCCCTTTCAGGGTGTATATTACTTAACTTAATCTCCAACGGGGTTCTTTAACCCTTTATAACCCTTTCTAAGGCCTTGTTAGAAACTGTGCTATATTTACGTATTATAAAGGCGTAATTCGCAATTTGAAGTATATTTCGAACAAGGATATTGCACCCTTTTATTTCCAAATAAAGCGAATGTTTAACGGTATGAAGGCGTTTTTACGCTTTGCGATCCTTATCGTACGAAGTGTTTTTTGATAATACGCCCTTTACATTATAATATATAAAACTATTAACGATATTTATTCCAAACGAAAGGATATATAAAACGTTATTTAAGGTAACCTTTTTAAATTCGTTAGCCTTTTGGCCGTAACGGACTTATATTTCAACAGTTCCGGTACTTATTCCCCTAAAAGGGCCACCTCCGGTCCCGATTTTAACTGTAAAACCGGGGGTATAATCGGCAAAAAATTGCTTATTTCCAAAGAAATAGTGCGTGCTATTTATATGATATGGGAAAGGGTAACTTATATTCCAAGGCTTAGGGGCCCATTTTACGCGGCGTTTAGGTTTCGTTTTAACCCTTCAATTAGCTGTTAAAACCTTTCGTTTTAACGTTTTACCGGCATCGGGTTCCAAGTCCGAATCCGAACTTAATTTTATAATTCCGCTAATAACGGAATTACCCTTATATTTTAGGGCGTTTTACGCTGCGCATTCGTTAACGCTACCTGGAATCAAACCCGTAAATAATTCGAATATTATAAAAATTATAGACGTTCCAGCGGTTGATTTGTTGGAGGAGGACTTAGCTTTTTTGCAATAGCATCCGAATTAGGGTTTTTACCTTTTTTCTTGTGATTTAGAGGTGTTTTGCTGTCCTTTATTTCCTTTTATTGCCTCTTCTAACGTTTGTCTTACCCGGGCTTTAATTTGTAAACCTATTATTAGCGATCTTAGCTGTTATAAAGCTTTTAGTCGAATTTTCGGATATAAGGTCCGCTATAAGGTATTGCAAATTTAACCTTTCCGTGTTTTGGCTTATAACCTGCAGGGCCGGTTAGGTATTGCGTTGGCGCTCGGTCCAAATAGGGAATACCCCCTCCAGGGCACGTAGGTACTGACTTCGTACACTTACGGGTTTAATTTGCACGTTAGCATTCGCTAATTTAATTACCAGTAAGTTAGAGCGGTTGTCAAATTCCGGTATTAATTTTTTGAATTTTCAAAAATTTAAAGCGTGGAATTCCCGGTGTAGCGAATTTCGATTAATTTCGGGTGTAACGGAATAGTTATTTTCCAGGATTTTATAAGCCGTTACGGGGTTAGAATACCATGCAATCAATTTTAAAAGTTCCTTGGTTTAACTATTTTGGATAAATAATAATAGGATTTACTGCTCGTATTTCGGTAGGGTATAACCCGTTTCAGGGTTAGAATTAAATTCCGCCGCTTTTATAGCCTTGAACTGCATCATTAACGCCTGTTTTCACAAATTATAGTTGCCAGCCACTACTAATCTACAGCTTTTGGGGAAGGAAAATACCCGTTTCGATAGTTTTTTACCTATCCCGTCACCTAAAATTATGTTACCCAATGGATCCAGGGGTGCAATTAGTCTCAATGCTCAGACTAGACCCCCCTGCTTCGCAGTGGGGACCGAGCGCTCTATATACCTTTCAACCACATGGCTTTTCGACCAATTACATTAGCCGAAAAAATCGCGCTCGTTCTAATTTAAAAACATTTTATCGCATTTCGCCGTTTATAGCGGTACCACCAATAAAACACCCAATACTGCGATATCGCCAACCACCATTCCCCCCGACACACAAAAAAAAAATTCTATTATTATACCATATATTTACGCATATTAACCTTTATTCGATATATTATTAAACCTAATAAAACCCGAATCCAATAATAGAAAACATATTTCCAATAATATTAATAAATATACCCGAAAAAGTATTCCCATCCGCGCAATTTGCAACCTAATACTTTGCGTCCGACCTAACCCTATTATTTCCATCGATATCGCAATTACTATCGTTTTTGTCGTTATTTTAACTACTATCGCCCAATTTTATATTCGAAAATAAATGGGAATTTAAACCCTTTTTAATCGATTAAAAACAATTACCGAAAGAATCCGGATCCAAAACGGAAATAAACCCCGAAACCAAATTTATTCGCGATATTACCAAATTTTAGCGCAACCGTTACTAACGCACCAATTTTACGCAATTTATCCACGTTTGGGTAATAACGGCAAATTCTTACGAAATTACCCAATTTACCCCATCGCGAATATTTTTTTTTAAAAAATATTATAAAACCCTTAAATCCGAAAACGTTTACGCGTTAATAGGGTCGAATACCGTTTTGATAATAAATTTCCTGCGTTTATTAAAACCGACTTTTTGCGTAAGGAATTGCAGCAATTAATATCATATTTACGCTTTTTTAACCGGTTCGAACTTACAAATTTCCAATTTTCGGGAATAAAAAATTGTTCCGCTAAAAGCGTGAGCAATATGGATTAATTTAAACAAATATTTAACACGTCCACCCAGGAAATCCCGTCCAAGACGCCAATATTATAAAAATTTATATTTTTATTATTATTATATTTCCGGGGCTACCGCCCATTTTATCCATCGTTATAAAGTTCGAACGTGGTATACCTGGAATTAAATACCTTTTTAAAAATTATTAACCCCCCAACGTTAAAGGATCAACGCGTTATATTAATATTAGCGATTTTAACCTCCGGATATTCCCCCCAAAAAAACACTTATTTGCTACTCGCATTCGCATTATACTTTATAAATAATGGAGCTCCACGACGTATTATAAACACATTATCCGGGCTTAAAATATATTTATTTTATAAAATTATTAAACGGTAAACCCAACAGCTTATCGCCGTTACCCGAATACATTATTAGTAATATTTATATTTATATTTAGTTTTTACCGCGAATAATAAGAATAGTTTTTTATATTTATATATATATATATTAATATATAAATAAACTCACAAAAACTCGTTTGTAACCCAATATTATTTTTCGTATATAATAATTTTAATCTTTTGGACAAAATATAGGATTTTGGATATGGGAAACGTAACCGAATGCAAAATTTGACATTATATTTCCTTATATTAACGCCAGGATTTAAACGATATGCGTAATCCCAGTAGTACGCCACCGTACCTTTCCGCCAAAAATGGTTGCAAACGCCCGCCTTTTTACAATATCCGGACACCTATTACGAAAACGTTAAATATTATATAATACACCAAATTTATAATTGTTTATTCCCCAACCGCCTATATACGCCCGGAGTAATCCCATAATACCCTACCCTCGCACGAATTACATTAATCTTTTATTTTATCCGAACCCCCGTTATTACCGGAAACGAAAAAAATACGCAAAAATTATCCAAATTTACGAAATCCATTTCAAACGTTTTCTAAGCCTATTACCCGACCATTTCGACTACTTTTCCGTCCTGTTCCTCGTTTATAAAAATTAAAAAACAACGTTATATATCCGTATTATTTAGGGAATTTACATTAAATTATCCCACTCCTTTAATAAAAAATAGTAAATATTACCCGTACCAACGTTTTTCTATATCGAATTTAATTTTATTAACCAATTATAACAATATTACGCCCCCGTTGTATTTATAAAAATAATACGGTTGGGGAAGTATAACCAATTTTAAAAAATAAAAAAGAATTTTACCACGTTTGACGGTTTTTACAAAATATATTCCGGTCCCGCATTTTATACATTATAATTATTATTTTAATCCAAAACGGATTATTGGACAGGGATTAAAATTTTAAAAACGCCTTGGAAAAGGTTTTTACCAATATAGTATATAATATATATATTTCCGTGGTAAACCGTATTTGCGATAATACATTCGCTGGTTATATTAACGGTTGAATAAATTTTGGATTATAGGATATAAAACCCAAAATTAATATCGCGTTCCGTACGTAACGCCGTTATTTGCAAATAATTAATTTTTTATAAATAATAATAAACGCGTTCCACCGAAAAAATGACGGCGTATTGGAAACTATAATACCGCAATTGGTCCTATTTTTTTACGGTTGTGAAATAAAGAATTATAACTTTAAAATGCTATATTGAACCTGGTTATTACAACGAAAGGACATAAATTAACCGTTGCGGACCGGGATTTTAAAATCAGCGTTCGTAAAATGTATTACGGCCGGGAATGGATTTAAACCGGTAAACCAAATAATTAAATATATTAACAGGGGTTTCGCCATAAATATTAAAAATAACCGCAATTCTAAGCACGATCTGCGAAAAACATTCCTAAATTAAATAATAATGGGGTTAATCGCAATTACGGTGCGCAAAACATTAGAAAATATCGCCCGTACACGCATTAATAGCAAATATTATATAATATTAACCAACCAAAATATAATCCACTATACGTATTTATTATTCCAAAATGGTTGGGGAGACGAAAAAGCCGAAATATTACCCGATTTCGATTTCGACGGCCCTAATTTATTATACCTGGGTTTAAAAAAGCTAATAAATGATAAATTGGAGGTATTTAATTAAAAAATTGTGCGCCCCAATAACGTGCTATTTTAAACGGATATTAAAAAAACAGGGGCAAATTTAAAAAAGGGATATAACCGGATAAACGGTTTAAAAATTAATGGTCTAATTAACACCCAAAGAAATTTGTTGGACGGAATATAGGAAAAGTCCGACGAAAAAGACATATAAAATTTAAAATAATAAAAAACAAATTACGCAAACTAAAACGGGTAAAGGCGAAAATCGTTTTATTACAAAAAGGAGTTAATGGACGAATAACGGTAACCTTACCCGCGAATAACGGAGGTAAAACAGCGTCCGTAAAACCAGTAAATATAAATAAATAAATACCAATCGTAAATTTGGCCTAAAATAAAAAACGAAATATAATTTCCTCCAAAGTTTTTCGTATAAATAACCCGTTTCCTATCCATTGTTTTCTACCCAAATAAATTATACTTTCCATCCACCGCCAGTTATAAATCCAACAAAGAAAATCCTAATAATAACCGCTATTATAATACTTTATTAACCACGAATAATAAATCCATTAAACCGGATCCCAATAGTTATAATTACTATAAAAATATATATATAAAACCCCCAATTTCCTAGCATTAAACTCCAAAAAAGCAAAACAGAGAAACCCAAACCGATTAAAAAAAACGAAAACGTTTGGTAACGTTAAATGTTTTTTTAAAAATGGGTTTACTAGCGCCACACCTCCTTTTCCGAACTGGGGTCGCGGTAAATAATCCAGGGACCGGATTGTCCTCCTTTTTATCTTTTTTCGAAATGGGTATACAGGGTTTTTTAACAAATTAAATGTAAATTTATCGTAATTAAAGCTAAAATCGATAAATGAAAAAAACGGAATAACGACCGCCAAAAGGTCGGCGTTATTATTACCAAAAATACCTTTTTTAAACGGTTTATTAATTTCCCGGCGTTTAATTACCTAAAAGCCAAAATCCCTTATTAAGGCTCCGATAACCCGCGCGGTCGCGGTTTCGTCGTGAAATCCATCGCTGTTTTTAATTTATTTTCTTAATTTAACCATAAACCCCTAATCTATAATAGCAAAATCGAAATAAAGCAAATATATATAATTAATATAATTAATAAACGTATTACGGCCACCATTTTGCTCCTGGTATTGGTAATTAATATAAATTAAACCCAACGTTAAAATAAAAGCTAACGTTTTTTCGACCAAATCCTGTTCGTTAAACTGCTCAAAAATATTTAATACGAGTATTAAAACCAGGCGAAAATAAAATTCGCCTATACGGCGCGTTCTGTTAAAATAAAAAGTATTAAAACATTGGGGGGGTTTTATTATCCAAACGAAGCAGTTATAAAGCCAGGAAAACATAATTGCCATTACTTTATACGTTAGGAATTATTTAACAATTGGAAATTAAATAGTTTTAAGGAAACGCATACGCGTAATATACTTAACTAATATTTATTATATATTAGTACCGGCCGGAATAGTAAAAAAAGGCGTATTAACTTTCAAGAATATGCGATTTTTTACCCAATCGAAAAAGGTATTTCGCATTTCGAAAATACGCCAAATAACAGGTTTATTTTAACCTAACCGAATTAAACGACCATAAATTTGCAATTATATATTAGTGTTCCATATTAAAAGGATAATAATACCAGTGCAACAATTGGGGTGCAAATTAAAATCAGCGCTGGAAATATTAATGTTTAGGATATAAACGTTAAAACTGGAACTGGAATCGGTAAAATCGGAAACGGTTTTATCGCGTTCGGCTTGGGATAGGCCTAATTGGATAATAGCCACACCGAAACTGGTTTTTTCCAAAATGAAAATAATAAAATTAAAAAAGATTAACAGGTATATTAAAAATTGTGATAATTATCATAAAAATGGAAAAATAACAGTTATTATAACATTTGTTATAATTTAAAAATATGAAAAAATTATAATAATTGTTATAATAGCTGTAGGGGAAAAAAGAGATTATAATAATTATTACCATATAGCTAATTTACGTTTAAGTTTAAAAATTAGGGGTTATAACCAGGACGCGTTAACTTTTTTTTCATGCAAATTTCGACCACGCGAGCAATAAATGGCGATTCGTTTAATATAAAATGGACCATTTTAGCCCTGCCCGACGGAAGTAACGTTGTAAAGTTAATGCAAAGCTTTAAATAAATCCAATTAAAAAAACCGTGGCCGTTATACTAAATTAAAACGTCCACAATTACCGAAATAAAACGGGTTTTTTTTCCTATAAATTCTTTATAAAATTTTGTCGGACGTTACGGTATTTGGTGTTAAAATCCATTTTTTTAACGTTAGCATTTTACCTAATTCCGCCGAATAAACATCCCGGGTATCGTCCTCGGTATGGATTATTAACCGAAAAAATAATTAATTACCAAAAACTGCAGCAAACGGATAAAACCTATATTAAAAAAAACCGAGGTTTGGCGGTTACCAGCTGCGGTATCCGTATTAATAGGGATTCCTAATAAAACGGGAATAATATCGTCGGTATTTTTGCCCACGAATACGGTAATAATGTTTTTAAAAATTATTTCGGTATTTATTATAACGTTTTCGAAACGGTGGCCAAATTGGAATTTTTTAATAATAATATTATACGGCGGAATGCGTTTACGGGGGTAAATAGTTATACCGTTGGGTAAAATAAACCCGGTATTTGTATTTTTACGTACCGTCAATACGCCCGTATATTTCAAAATTATTAACGATTTTTCGTTTGGTATAATAAAAGGAATTATAAAATTTAAAATTCGGGTGTAAAACAGCCATTATTTCCAACACATCGATTCGAATTTTTATAAAAAAGTTTTGGTATTTTTATCGATATTAGAAACGACGAAATAACTATTATTTTCCCAAATATAATCGACCGTAAATATATTTTCCCAGGATAAATTTTCAGGTCGGGCGAAAAAAGTCGCAATTTTATCCCAAATTAGGGCACTAAAGCCAGTAATATTTTTAATTTTATTAATAGTCGGCGTACTAATGGTTATGCCCCGATTAATGCAAAAAATAAGGCGAAACGCGCGGTATATTTTCCATTCGCGGTAACGGAAATATTAAATTTCGTTTTTAATTATACGTTGAAAAGAAGTACGAAATAATAAATATATAACCAAACGCCGGATATTTGTAATATTTTCGCGCGTGGGAAAATCGGTCTTCCGACCGTTTTTGCGTTAACGGTTCCTAATAAAATTATTTAACTTAAACAAATATACTAATATAGCGAAATTATAATAATTGTTACAAAAAACATTTACTGGGTTATATTTTCAATATTGGAATTATCGTCGAAATTACTAACGTCGGGGGGGCGTTGCTAAAAATTGGAATCGATAATTTTATTTATATATTATGGGTTAAATACTTTTTCCGCGTTATGGATTTCGTCCAATTTCTTAATTTTTCGGATTAATAATATCGAATAAAATATAATGATAACCGTGCCCGCAAATTTGGGATTAAATTTGCGGGCGGCGAATTTGGTTAAAATATCGTAAAATTGCGTTTAAACAAAAATAGCAACCGCTCGCGGGGTATCGGTAACGCATATTTCGGTTAAATTACAATAATATTTAACGTTAAAAATTGGGAAATTGGTTATTATTCTTTTGAATATTTGCGAAATAAGGTTGGCCGGGGCGAAAATCAAAATGGGAAAATATCCGTCTGTATTTTGGATAAATCGGTCGTATTAGCAACGGATATATTATATATAAATCGCCGTGAAATAGATAATCGTTTTTCCTTTACCCATTTTACTGGCTAATAACCAATCTTTAAAAGCTAATTGCTCCAATTTTAATAAAATGTGGGCATTTAAACCGAAAAAAAGTTAATTTGTCAAAAACAAAAATTGTAATAATAATTACAAAAATAGGGACAAATTGTAACAGTAATTACAAAAATAGGGGCAAACTTGTAACGACAATTGCCAAAATAGGGGCAAAATTGTAACAGTAATAACAAAAATAGGGGCAAAATTGTAACGACAATTACAATTATTAGGGATGACATATATATAATTTACCAATTAATTAATAAAATAACCAATAGCGACCAAAAAAAGCATTAGGTATATCCCAGTTAAACTAAAAATATTTGCCCTGAATTTTCTTGTATTTAAAACCCATTTTGTTATCGGTATTTAAACCGTCGATAGGTAAAATGTTTTAAAAAAAGCGCAAATTTTTCATAATAGCCTAAATCGCGTCCGAATTAAAAAAATAACCAATCCAGGGATAATTTTTGGTTAAAATGGAAAATTGCGCATGGTATACCAAAAAAGCCGTTAGGATCTTTTCGCGGGCGTCCTCGAAAATTTCCTTTTTTGCGCGGTTTATGTTAACAAATCGATCGGCGATAATGGATTGGGTTTACATAAAATTAAGGAAATTATTTTATTAATCGTCGCCAAAAAATTTGGGATAAAGTTCGGTAATTTTTATTTTGGGTTTGGTAAAATTAGGACGATAAAACCGCCTTTCGTCGTACAAATTGTTAAAAATACCTTTAAATATTAACAAATCCAATGGGTGTATTTAAATTTAATTTGCACGCTTTTTTTTAACCGTCCGATTTTAATAGGTTTAAAACGGGACCAGGTATTAACAGCGAGTATTATTATCGTCCTATTATAATAGGCGCGGTTAAAACCAAATAAATTGGCGACGTCGATGGTTTGGTCGGTTCGCGAACGGGTAGCCAAACGATGTTAAAATTGCATTAAATATAAATTATTTAGAACGATAACGTTATCGGCGATAATTGTATAATCGGCGATAGCAAATAGGGTGGAAGATTATTCGATATTAAATTTAAAGGGGTTACGGTAATTTGCACCAAAATCGTTAGGACTTTTTTTGCTTCCAATAACGATTTTTCCCTACCGGCGAAAAACAAAATAAAAAAAATGGTAACAAATTTTAAACTAATCGTCGATATGGTAACCGTTATATACATATAATCCAAAATTAGCGGTTTTGAATTCTAAATCGCCGTTTTTAAAATTAAATCTGGTAGTTATTATCCGCAGGTAAATTAATATCGTAGGGAAAATTGTGGGAGCTATAACCGGTTTAAATTTGTTTGCGAATATTTTTAACCCGGGGAGGTCAATATCGTTTGAACGGATAAAGGGGGGATAGGGAGTAAACGATACCGATTTGCCAAATTATCGACAATAGGTTTAACACCCTTATCGTTAAATATATTCGGTACGGGAGCTAAAATCTTTTACCAAACGGGCATTTTATTACCTTTAATTTATTTATCGGGGCTACCTGCTTTAAAATAAATTAAAAACCCGAATACGTCGGCGATTAAAAATAAATTAACTAAGAATTTAAAATGATACCCGTTATCACAAAATGTATAAAAGGGTGAACGCCAAATTGTAACAATTATTACATTATAATAATAATTATTTAGCATTACCGCAAAAAGTTGTAACTGCTATTACAATATAGGAAATAACAGGATATATTGATGCAGGGATTGTAATAATTATGGCAACTTAATAAAAGGGAACACTAACCTAATATATTAATATATTATATTAAAATATTTATCGTTTCGTAACCAAGTACGACCATTACCTCGTTTATATTCGACGAATTATTATTAAGATAATATATTAAAATCCGGCCATCAACGCGTGCTTTTGCTGCGGCGACGCCAGCAACGGATTAAAAACGTTTAAAAATTTGGGCGATTGGGGTTTCGTTCGTATTACGGAAAATGTTATTTCCGCGACCGAACCAGGCGAGCGGGTTAGTATTATTATCAATTTTAAAATAATTAATATAACCCAAATGGGGTAAAATGCGAACTATTTTAGTAATATTCGTATTCCCTACCCCACGGCAAATTATAATAATTATCGCCGATACAGATTAGTTTTTACCCAATTAAAAATCCTTCCATAACGGGACGGGCAGGCGATCCAGGAAATCCGTATTTTTATAGAATGGGAAATAATATTCGGGTTATACGAAATTTATTGGTCCATTATTTGGCGTCGAATTAAATTTAAATTATCTCCGCGATACCGAAATAAAATTGGTTTTAACTGGCCGAACGGTGGTGGTTTTATATATACGGGGTGCGGGCGGCCTATTTAATGGCGCGGGTACCGGGTTAATAATAATTTCCGGTTATAATGCAGGGGGCCGGTTTTTGGGGTTTTTTAATAGCGGGGATAATACGTTAGCAAATGGTTTAAAAAATGCTAAAAAAGTTTATAATTAGCGGTTATCCAAATCCGGGGCAAATTCGTTATAATTATGATTTATATTAATATTATTATCGCCTTTATTAGCGGACGCGGGGGCAGGTTAATTATCGTTTTCGCTTATATAAGTATCGTCGTTATTATAATCTACGGGGGCGGGGGCAAATTCGTTATCGACGGGGGCGGGGGTAAATTTATTATCGCCGGAATTTATATCGGTATTGGTTTTATTATTATTATTATTATTATTATTATTATTATTATTATTATTATTATTATTATTATTGTTATTATTATTATTATTATTATTATTATTATTATTGTTATTATTATTATTATTATTAAGAATAGGGAGAAAATTTAGCGGGATTCCGGTTATATCCGAATAACCCTGTAATATAAAACGGTTTAACCGTGCAAAATTTAATTCCAAAACAATTGCAGTATCCGCGTCGTAATTTTCCAAATTTTTAAAATATTGGTTTATTTTTTGTGTCCGGGCTCCTTTTTATAGTACAACTATTAAATTGGTAAATAATTTAGCACTCCTGGGTATATATTCCAACGTAAATTTGGTAATGGTTTAGGCGGAAATTTTGTGAGGAGGTTACGAGATAGAATAAGCTTAATCCTGAACGCGGGGAAAAGTGGATTACGTATAAGGTTGATGGAACGTTGAAATGGCAGATAACCGTCTGCTAGCGGGTAATAGAGATGATATATTGTTGTTGCACAATCGATTCGTTGAATCGTTGAATCGATAAAGGTATGAAGGTGATAAATCTAAGGCTAAGTTGTGAATTACGTGTTCGAATCCGTAGGTGCAGATCTTCGATCCGGATGTCCGGAATGCGGGGTTACGTCACATGATTTGGCCTTATTCATGTGACTGACCTGCCGACCTATTGAGCCTAACGGCCTATTGTGCTTATGCATGCACAGAAAATCTGCGACCATACCGGGATTCGAACCCACGCATTTTAACGTATATATGATATAGATTATGGTACGTGCATTATACCATTAAAGTACATTAAATATGACGTATTTGTCTTGTTGTTGAAATTATGAACAAAAACGTGATATATAAAGCTTTATGTGTATAATAAACGCGTATACGTTTTATTTGTTATTTGTTTATTTATTCGATGCAGGGTGACTAATAGAACTAGCCCGTGCTAGCCGTTATAAGATAATGCAGGGTAGCTAATATAACTAGCCCTGCGCTAGTCATGTTCACAAATTTTGCCTTTTTAACGTTTTTGGGAGCTATGGCGACAAAGGACCGTAATTGTAATAATTATTACGGTTTTTAGCGAATTAAAGCAATTATTATAATTACTATTATAATAAAGTTAATTATTCTGCCCCGAGCCTAACCGGGTGGGGGGGAACCCTTGCGATATAGAGGCGCTAATTATAATTTATTTTCGTTATAATTGGGTTAATGCCTATTAGTGTAGGTAAAATGTAAACAGCTTTATCCAATTAAAAATGGTTTAATCAGGTTTCCTAACGAATGTATTTACAATATTTGCTAAAACAATTTTGCGATTATAATGATTATTACGTGCATTAATTGAAAATTAAACCTTGGTTTAATCGTTACAATTTTTTATTAATCGTTACAAAAAGAATCTGGCGGCCGGGAAAAAGGTTTTTATTATAGAAAAAAGAAAAAAAACTAACAAAAAAAAGAGGTATTTATAATTGGGTTTACATATAGGGTTTTCTACAAATAAAATAAAGTTAAAATAAAAACGCCAAAGTTTCCGGAGCTTAACCGTAACAATTATTACAATTCGCAATATCGAACCCTTTTATTTTTAATCGGGGTGCCGTTACGCCGTATTTACCTATATATAACTGAGGTTTTCAATTTACGTAACAATTATTATTATCCAGCATTTGGTCGTTGTATTTAAACCGTTAACTGGGGATTTTAATATTTGATAATTATATATTTTACGTTGCTTAATAACCCTCCGCTTTTGTTTAATCCAATTCGGCGTCGCCTTTTCGGTCGTTTGACCCTTTTATAATCCAAGGCACGTTATTTAATTTGATTAAAATGTAATTTTAATCGCCTTTTAGCTTTTAGGGTATAAATTTATAAACGTTTTTTTATTGGATAATTTTATAACCGTTAACGCTAACCAGCATTTTAACCTGTGGTTATAATACCGTTTAATTCGTTCGTCGGCGTTTATTAGTATATTTTCCCGAATAATTGTTCATTATATCCCTCGTTTTCTAAGGTGCCACCGTGTTTTAATTCCGCCGCTTTTTTTATTATTTGTGTAAATAGGAGGCGTAATTTCGTATTCCTTTTTCATATATTATTGGGAATTAAACAACGAAATAATTGCTATATTATTTAAATTATTTAATTAATTGTAAATTTGGAATATTTTCCAGCAAATCGTTTTTCGTCCATTCCCGGTTATAGAAATGGACGAGTTTTTTTGGCGATATTAAAGGTTACTAGCTTGGGTAGCACCAGCTGGGATGGTAAGTCGTATAGCCGCCGCGGGTTTGGGAAAAAAATAATTATAGCAAAATGGGTACCCCATTTATCCAATTGTTTAAATATATAATTTTTTTTGGAATTTTTCCTGGGTATTTTTATTGGCGGTTTTTAAAGGGTAGTGCGGGTGAAATTTCAATCTCGTGCACGCAGGCGTTGCAATAGTTTTTAAATTGGTTTATTGTAATAAATGGATTCGTTTCCTGTATAAAATCCAATATAATTCGTGGAAAATATTTAACGTTAACGAAGGTTTGCATATTTAGCGCTTTTTTTTAATTCTTTCCTATTTATTATTTCCTATTGCGTCCAATAGGGCGGAGCGCGTAGTTCGAATATACCCAAAAAGCCGGTCTGTGGTAATTCCGACGTTTTTGCCCGGTTATTGTCGTTTAAATTAAATTTAGCGATACGTGGAAGGTTAATAGGGAATAACCGTGTTTATAAATACGTTAAAAAAGTTTAAATAGGTAATTTGTAAATTTTTAACGTTTCTTCGTAATATTACGGGTTATTTGTTAATTTGGTTAATAATTTTGGCTTGGTTGGCTTATATTTAACGATGGAATTTTGCGTATCGAAATACCAGTAAAGCGTAAAAGAATATACGGTTATTTTACGGTTAGGCCCGCGTGCGGTTCGTCCGAGTTTTTACTACAGGTTTGCGGGGTCGTTTAATATTAACGTGCCGTACTATATTACACGCTCTATAATAGGTATATTTATACCCATACCCAAAAATAAAATGGAAAATATAATGCGAATTTAAAAATCCGGTTTGGAAAATTTTGCGTAAATTTTAGTTTTATCGATTTTAAATATAAATGTATTATACCGGATAATTATATCGGTTGCGTTTCGTTTAATAAATTTCCTAAATACAAGGTTTTTTATTTGGAATTAGCGTATTTGGATAATACGGTTTTTGGCGTTTATATATATAATAGTTTTAAAAATACGGGTGGCCGATAATAATATAATATTCCCTATTAGGAATAGGAAACGCCGGTAATCGTGAATTAGGGTTATACGTTCCAAATATTATATCATAATCGTAATTTCGGGTCGGTCGAAAGGCGTTTTAACGAAACGTATTATTTTTTTATAATATAATTGGTCGAAAACGTAAATTTTAGTTTTTACTATAAAAATTGCGGTGCACCCGAATATAAATACGGTTGCTGGTATAATTACCCGGACTAAACGCAATATGGAAAACAATTCCCTAAAATCCTTCCACTGTAAAATTATAAAACATTTACTAATAATAAATAAAGCGATACGTTGGTGGAATATAGGGTTTCTAAAAAGTTTAAAAAATCGGTAATTGGTGGTTTATTCCGAGTTTAAAAAAATGTGTGTATATTTACAAACGGTTTAAGGTTATATTAAATAAGATTAGTTTTGGCAATAAAAACCGTATATTTATATATACGTTTAAAATGGATTAGTCGATTAACTTGGGGTTTGCGGCGGGACAACGTTATATATTGCGTAATTGTTTTTGCCCTAATTTATTTAATGGGATTATTTGGACAATAATAATGTTACTGCGAATAACCGAAATGATTTGCAATATTATATTTTTCCCGTACCCGGTTTTTACCAGCAAAATAATACTTTTTATATTATGTAAAACCCGGTATATATATTGCATTTAGTTATTATATGGGATTCGTGCAGGAATATTGGGGGGTTTGTGGAGGTTTAAAAGCTATATAGCAGTTGAGGAAACGAGTTTATATTATAGGTTTAAATTACCAAAAGTTTTGGTTTTGGCGTATAATTCCGGGAAAATATGTACGTCGGAGGGGTTATTTACCGCCGCGTGTGCGGAATTGGGACCGCGAAAAACTGCGTCGATTTGGTGAGAAAACGAAATATATATAGGCGTATTTCCGGATATAATATATATATATAATTTAATAAGAATATATAAAGATTTGCGGAAATAATGTTTTTTTTGGGTGGATATATAGCGTATTATATAAAATATACTTTATACGAATTATAAAATTAATGGTTTTGCGTTTTTTGTATTAAAATTTATATGTAAAAATTCCTTTCGCTTTTGCAATTTTCCCTATATAAATTTTAACGGATTATAATCGTTATTGGTAAAATACGAAATGGGTATTAATGGTGTTTATAGGTGGATATATAGTACATTAAATGAAGTTTACCTTATGCGGATTATAAAATAAATGATTTTGCGATATTTGGATTAAAGTTTATATATAAAGTTTTATTCGTTTTTGCGATTTTTCACATATAAATTTTAACGGATTATAATCGTTATTATTAAAATGCGAAATGGGTATCGATGGTATTTTTGGGGTAATAATAGGGCTACCGCCATAAACGGATAAAGGGCGGGCTATATCCAGCTTTTAATTGGCGTGCCGGGTGCAAAAAATTTTAAATTTATAAAAAAGGCCTACCAATTCCTATTTTCAACGATATTTTCTTTTTCCGATATTTTGCGTAATTGTGGACTAATAAGGGAATATCGGTCGCAAAAAGGCCAAAAATACCGCCATAAACGGCAAAAATCGACAAATTATCCTCAAACCTAAACCAAAGCGTTTTTTGGATAAACCCACAGGTACATTGCAAAGCCGCAATTGAGCCACGAAGTGGAGCGAAGCGAACGGGGTGGATCAATTGTGGAGTTTTGGGCTTCAGGGATGAGCCCTGAGACTAGGGTGCAGTAGCGGTAATCGGTTTAAAATCTAAATTATTATTAAGATTAGGGCAATTACGGTTTTTTTGGGTTAATAGGTGTTAACAATAGGGGTTGCTAATAGGGGTTTAGGCATTAGCCTGGGTGCGGCGTGGTGCTAGTTACGCTATAAAGGCCTGTAATTATAGGGTTTAAATATATTAAATTGTTTATTAAAGTGGTTCACTAATTTTGGGATTAATAGTTTAAATTCATTAATGAGGAAGATTTTGCTTTGTCTCCCTTATATACTCTCCGACATGGAAATGGGGGTCCGCACCCCTGAAGGCGTTCCGGTGCCGCCCACGATTTTCCGAAAAATTATTTTATTTGCGTTGTTGAAAAAACACCCTCATTTCCATATAAATTATTTCTGGGTTCGCACTAATTTGCTAATTTGGTAATAATTTTAAGCCGATATAGGGCAGCTAACTCGTAGGTGCAGGGTGGGTGTTAAACCCAGTACAGGGTAAACCCCATTCGCTAACCCATTAAATCGCAACTCCTGTAACACAAAATATAACGGAAAATCCGATAACCCCGACAGCCCCACTTCAGCACTATCTATTGTGGCTTATATACAGATAAAGGTCAACCAGATAAATGCCCAATAACGCATACAATTAACAGGTTTATAAAGTAATAAAGGTGTTTTCTTAAAAACTTATACAAAATGATTTTTCGGAAAATCGTATATGGTATTAGAACCCTTTCTGGCGTGCGGACCTAGTCTCAGGGCTTAAACTAGACCCCCCTGCTTCGCAGTGGGGACCGAACGCTCCATGTACCTTTCAGCCATATGGCTTTTCAACCAATTACATTGGCCGAAAAGATCGCGTTCGTTCTAGTTTAAGGACATTTTGTCGCATTTCGCCGTTCATGGCGGTACTACCAACGATAATTTGTCGCATTTCGCCGTTTATAACGGCATTATTAATAATATACCTAATAATGCGATATCGCTAATAATTATTTTATTAATATAAGGATAATTGGTGGTATGTTGCCGTTTATAGCGGGTATATATAATATATACGCATTATGATAGTAAAAGAAAATGGTGTAATTATAATATATAATTAAATATTCCAATGAAATAATAAAAAAAAATTATAAGAGTATACAATAATTTACGTTGAATTTATTGGAGTTTGTTGATTATTTGAATGCCGGCCGCGTTTTAATAGCCACTGTATTTGGAAAGATATTAAAATATTGAGTAAAATTTGTAATTTTTCATTATATTTAATTTTTACTTTAAATAATGGTATATAATGTTAATTTTAGTTAAGATTACAGCTTTTATAGTTTAATAAACCTAACACTGCAAAGTGCATACAATTATCGATTAAAACAAAAATTTTATTGATATTTTTATATAAATTAACAATTTGTTAAAAAACTAAATAATTTACGCAAATATTGGTAAAGTTAAAATGTTTCTAATTTATGCATTCCTTTATCAACTTATTAATAAGTTTTATTTGAGTTTTTCTTTTATAAACTTTCTATAACTAAATAAAGCAAAAAATACAAAAATAATACAAATTTAGCATTTTTCTATATAAGAAAACAAAAAGGGCCGGTATTGTAAATCGGGTTTTACGTTAACGTTTGTTTATATACATAATCCACTTCTTCAAATTCTGGTTTTACTAATGTTAAAATTGGTAAGAATGTAAAAGCATTTCGATTGTAAAATCTATATAAGATTGGATACACTTTACCTATCCGCATATTTAACGGCTTATATAATCAGATATACGTACCAAGAGGTAACGTTATATTAGATATATATATAAACCATCCCCCACGTGCAAGAACCACAAAATCTGGCTACAAAACAAAAATAATATGAAATTAATCAAATAAAGCAAAAAGATTTATAAAATACATATTTAGCATTTTTTTATTAAACAGTTTTTAAAGCCGATATTATAATTAGGACTGGATTTGGACGTTTGCTTTCATAAGTAATCGAATCTCTGGAGTTTTGGTTTTATTATCGTTAAAATTGGTAAAAATATTAACGAGTTTAGATTATAAAGTATATATAAAAAAGTATATACTTTGCCTATCCGCTTATTTAACTGCTTATATAATGTGGTATATAAACCAAAATTTATTATAACGATATATATATATATATATACGACCTTCCACGGGCAAGAATTATAAAATTTGGTCAAAAATTAAAAATAATATTAAAATAAATCGAAAATCGAAAAGAAAATCGAAAAAACAGTACCGCTATAAACGGATTAAGGGCAGGTGGTATCGAATTCGGCCATTATAGAAAATAAAAAAATAAGTTAAATTGCTGCTAATAGCGATACTAAACGCTATTTTCAACGATATTTTCTTTTTTCAATATTTTGCGTAATTGTGGAATAATAAAGGAGTGTCGGTCGAAAAAAGGCCAAAAATACCGCCATAAACGGCGAAAATCGACAAATTGTCCTCAAACCTAAACCAAAGTGTTTTTTGGATGGACCCACAGGTACATTGCAAAACCGCAATTGAGCCACGGAATGGATCAATTGTGGAGCTCTGGGCTTCAGGGATAAGCCCTGAGATTAATACCACCTGCCTTTAATCCGCTCATGGCGGTTCTATTTTTTCGATTTTGTCTTAATTTTCGATTCTTTTTTATATCGTTTTTATTTCTTAACTAAATTTTAAACTTTTTGCCCGTGGGGGGTAATATATGTATAAATAACGGCATATCGAATTTTCGTATACACGCCTAATTATAAAAGCCGTTAAATAACCGGATAGGCAAGGTATATATAATTTTATATATAATTTACAATCGAAACGCTTTTATACGTTTATTAATTTTAACGATAATAAAACCAAATGTTAAGAGATTGGATTACGTAAACACATAAACGTCCACGTAAGGTCCGTTCTATAATATCGGCTAATCTCAGGGCTCGGCCCTGAATCCCAGAGCTCCGCAATTAATCCACTTCGTTCGCTTCGCTCCACTTCGTGGCTCAATTGCGGTTTTGCAATGTACCTGTGGGTCCATCCAAAGAACGTTTTGGTTTAGGTCTGAGGACAACTTGTCGATTTTCGCCGCTTATGGCGGTATTTTCGGCATTTTTGCGACCGACACTCCGCTATAAACAAATAAATCAAAATCCTAAAAATAAACGGTTTGTACGTTGATGATAGCATTTAATACCGCTACTAATTACAATTTAATTTATATTTTTATATATATAATTGGGCGAATTTGCTAGGCCCTGCCCTCAATCCGTTTATGGCGGTACTATTTTTCGATTTTATTTCGATTTTCTATTTTTCTTTATATTATTTTTATTCTTTTACCAAATGTTAGACTTTTTTCACGTGGGGGATGGTATACGTACAAACAACGATACAAGGAATTTTGGGGTATATACCTGATTATGTAAGCCGTTAACCAAGCGAATAGGTAAGGTATATATAATTTTGTATATAATTTATAAACGAAACGCTTTTATATTTTTACCAATTTAAACGATAATAATACCAAAATCTGAGGGATTGGATTACGTAGCTATATTAGCGCCCACGTGCAATCACTTTTCCAATATCAGCTTTTATAATATCTTTATTAAAAGAAATGCTAAAATTGTACAGTTTTTGTATTTTTTGTTTTATTTAATAAAATAAAACTGGTAAAAAGAAACGTTCTTTAATATTTATATAAAACAGTTTAATATAATGATTATATTGCAGCTTTTCTCGGTTTTACACATAATTGGGCGAATAATTAAATCTTTTATTAAATTGATTATTAAAATAAAAATATCAATAAAATGTTTATTTTAACCGATAATCGCGTGTATTTTCCACCGCCTCGTTAACATAAAAGCCCTTTCTATCATTGCACCGTTTACTTCTATAAAATATCACTGTTTAAAATAATAAATTAACTAAAACAACATATATTTAAAATTAGAAAATATTATTAATATTTAAATATTTATATAATCAAAAAAGCTATATCAACGGTTTATGCGTCAGCAAACCGTAAAAAAATCATTTATTGCAACGCAGGTTACCCCATATTTTTACGATTTTTATTTATTTATTTATTTCAATATTTAACTACATACAGTGGTTATACTGTTCGTATCGCGTATGCTGTGCATGCATAGTGCGAATACAGTATAACTACCCGCCATGATCGGGCAAAATCGACAAGTTGTCCTTAGACTAGAACGAGCGCGATCTTTTCGGCCAATGCAATTGGTCGAAAAGCTATGTGGTTAAAAGGTATATGGAGCGTTCGGTCCTTACTGCGAAGCAGGGGGGTCTAGTCTGAGCACTGAGACTAAATATCGGCTTTGATAATTCTTTTACAATAAGAAATGGTGAAATTGTACTGTTTTTAAGTTTTTTATTATATTTAATGGAATAGAATTGGTAATAAAACGTGAAATGATATTTATATAAAGTAATATAATATAATAGGTATATTAAGGTTTATTCATTTTCACATATAATTGGGCGCATTGTTAACTCTTTAATAAATGTTTTATTAGAATTAAAGTAATAACAAAATATTTATTTGAAATAATGATTGCATGCACTTTCCACCGATACGTTACTTCAAAAGCCCTTTTTCTTATAGAATAATTTATTGGCTTCAAATACCACTATCTAAAATAATAAATGAAATACATTGATATATATAAACAAATTAAAAAGGTTAATGTAATACTGAAAAATATATAACCAGAAAGGCCATACCAACGGGTCCTGCGCTCAAAAAATATAAAAAGATCACATATTATAACGCAGGCTACTGCATATTTTTACGACTTTTATGTATTTTGTTATTCGAATATTCAATTGCGCACAGTTATTGTACTGTTATTTTTGCGTATGCAGTGCATATACAGTGCAAATACTCGTCATAAACGGCGGAAATCGACAAGCTGTCCTCAGACTGGAACGAGCGCGATCTTTTCGGCTAATGCAATTAATCGAAAAGCTATGTGGCTAAAAGGTATATAGAGCGCTCGGACGCCGCAGGGGTTTAGTCTAAGCACTGAGACTAGCACTACGCCGCACCTAGGTTAATGCCTAAACCCCTGTTAGCAACTTATATTACTAACAGTAATACGTAATAATTAGTTTATTTTATCCTTTAGCATTATTTATATATGCACTATCACCATTATTAATAATCCCAGTGCTTGGATTAAACCCCCCTGCTTCGCAATGGGGTCCGAACGCTCCATATACCTTTTAACCGCATGGTTTTTCGACCAATTACATTGGCCGAAAAGATTTCGCTCGTTCTAGTCTGAGGACAACTTGTCGCATTTCGCCGTTTATGGCGGGTATTTGCGCTGTGTTTGCACTATATCTGCACTGCATACGCAAAAACAACGGTACAATTACTGTTCGAAGTTAAATATTCGAATAACAGAATACATAAAAGTCGTAAAAATATGCGGTATCCCGCATTGCAATATTTGAATATCTATTATTTTTTACACGCAATGACCGTTGTTATAGCTATTTACTTTTACTAATGTTTAAATATAAAACATATCTTTTGAGTTTTTAGTCTATCTTACTATATTTAATTCATTGCTATAAAAAATAATATTAGATATGA
The DNA here is from genome assembly GCF_004337985.1 of Pyricularia pennisetigena. Taxonomy (NCBI): domain Eukaryota; kingdom Fungi; phylum Ascomycota; class Sordariomycetes; order Magnaporthales; family Pyriculariaceae; genus Pyricularia; species Pyricularia pennisetigena. The sequence continues at coordinate 1,198,102 of NW_021940923.1, forward strand.
ATGTATCAAATAGTTATATAGTATATACTTCCAATGATTTAACGTTGCACAGTGTACGCAGGTATTATTTAAAGTAAATATTATATTGAAATTTTAATATCAAATAGTAATTTATTAGAAGACTTAATCATTCGCCCAATGCTTCATTAGATCAAAAGAGTTTTACTATAACTACCTCATTATAGTAATACAAATAAGTTTTATATAATTAATTAAAGTCACAAATAAAAATATACAAAATTAATTGTTCTTTTATACAAAAGAATAATTAAACCGAATATTCAAAGTCCGTTCTCACGTGAACGTTTATTTATATACATTATCCAATCCCTGAGACTTGGGATTAATTGTCGTTAAAATTGGTTAAGATATACAAGCCTTGCGATTGTAAATTATATACACAAATATATATACCTTACGCATCCGTTTATTTAACGGCTTATATAAAACGGTATATATAACAGAACCTTCTACATCGCTATTCAAACGTATACTACCCCACACGTACAGAAACTTTAAAATTTGATAACACAATAAAAATAATATTAAAAAAAAATCAAAAATCGACAAAAAATTGAAAATGTAATACCGCCGTAAACGGGTTAGGGGCGGGGGCTACTAAATTCGCCCAATTGTACGTATAAAAATGAAAAAATAAATCATTGTTAATAATTTGATTAAATGCTATATCCAACGTATAAACCGTTTATTTTTACGATTTCTATTTATTTTTGTATAACGGAGTATTCGTCGCCAAAATGCCGAAAATACCGCCATAAACGGCTAAATTGGACAAGTTTTCCTCAGACCTGAACCAAAATGTTCTTTGGATAGACCCACAGGTACATTGCAATACCGTAATTAAGCCACGCTCAATGGTGGAGCTCTGGGCTTCGGGGATAAGCCCTGAGACTAGCATTAACCTAGGTGCGGCGTGATATTAATTAGTGTGATAAAGCTTGTAATTATAGGGGTTAAATGCATTACATGCGCTCATTTTGGCATTAATAGCTTAAATGAATTGGTGCGAGTAATTTTGCTTTACTTACCTTATATACCTGCTAATATGGAAATGGGGGTAATAAACGCGTTCCTGTACCGCGCACGATTTTCCGAAAAATTATTTTATGTAGGGTTTTTAAACAACACCTTTATTATTATATAAACTATTTTTGGGTTCGCACGCAGTGGTACATGGTCATTGATTCATAAACGCAGGGTGAGTATTATACCTGGTATAGGGTAAGCCCCATTCGCTAACCTTTAAATCGTAACTCTGATAATATAAATAAACGGATAATTTAATGACCCCGACAGCCCCATTTTGGCACTTTATATTGTGGACTAGATAGAAATAAAGGCGGACCCGTTAAAGGCAAAATAATGCATATGATTAACAACAGTTTAATACGGTTTAACATAGTTCGGGTTTTAGCCGTAAATCTATCGATAATCTTACGCGGAAAAATATCGTTTATTATATTATTTTTACCGGGACGGTATTCGAAAATAATATCGGGATTAGTTGAATAATTTATTGTGTTTCGCAAACGTATACAGTTTTTTTGGCTCGCTTAGTACAATAAGGCCTAGTAACTGGTATAAATATAAACCTTAGTACCTAATAAGTCTAGTTCGAAATCCTTTAGCGTATTAGTTACAATTAATAGTTTTTAGTCCTAAATCGAATCGTTTTATTTAGCAGGGGATATGGTGTTAGATAACTAGCCGATTGGCTTCCAATTGCCATCTTCCTATTATTGCCATACGACATTGGCGGTGGCCCTGCCACTATTATTCAGTAAATGTATTCGGAAGATTAATAGAGAGTTATTCATATAACTTCCAAAAAATACAAACATATTTTGGGATCATTATCGGAATTACCGGCAGCTATTAAACTTTGGTATTATATATAGTGCATAAATTATTGCTGGTCAAAATTTGGGGTTAGGTTTCCTTTTTTGCGTTTATCATGGGCCACCTGTAGTGCTTGCCTGGTTGTGGCACAGCCAAATTACTATATTTAATTGTTTAATTAATAAACCTTACTGTTGTTCTTTTTCCTTCTATATATATATATATATATATATATACTTCAAAATCGAGCTAATGTAATACGAATAAGGAATCGCGTAACCTGTTTCTATGGTCAAATACAGTGGGTTAAAACAATTAAACGTTTTGGACTGGGTACCTGGCATTTTCAATAATTGAAGTAAAATTATAATCGGTTTCAAATAAATATTAAGGTTAGCTAGGGTTTAATTGCTGTTTAGCAGTCCTAAAATCGTATTTATTTACGTGGTAATAAGCGTGTTTTGTATAAATTATATTGCCGATGTAATTTTTTTAATCTGTATAATTTGTAATTCCCAATTGAGATTTTATCAATTATTTTGTCTTTTTTTTGGCGTTTACGTTAGGTTACGTGATTCCTTTACTTAGTCCGGGCTCCATTTGCTAGGAAGCTTTCGTCGCGTTTATCATTTACGAGGGGTGATACCCCACCTGGCCTTTTTTGTACCGGCTCACCTTTTTGGCCGTAATACAATGGTGCCCCCAGTTAGCGGATACCCACCAAAATAAGGAAATATTGAATTAAAAAAGCAAAGCGCAAGTTTATACAAAACATAAACATTCAATATAAGCATAATTAAAGAAAAGGTAAATTGAAAGCCATAATACTTTCGTCAAAAGCGGTCCGATAAAAAAATATTTTACAAGCTTGCCTTTTTATATTAAGTGTAAATTATGCATTGAACGTCCTTTGTTTCTATTAACAGCATCGTTTTTAAATAAGGTCATCAAATGGAATTTCATACCTTTATGCGGATTCATGCAAACCGAAATCAGTAAAAAATGCTTTTGATAATATAATATAAATACCTCACCTTCTTTCGACTACTTCGTGATTTCTCCATTTCTATTCCTGCTTTTCATTTCAAAGCCAAAAGTTTAAGTTCAGCTTTTGATATACCAAAGTCTTCTGTTATTTTTTTTCAATTTACCAAAATGCAACTCTCCAAAATCACTTTCGCTATTGCATTATATGCAGTCGGAATTGCAGCACTTCCCACTCCGGCCAGCCTAAATGGCAACACTGAGGTCGCAACCATCTCCGACGTTAAACTTGAAGCTCGCAGCGACCATTATCAAAAATGCTCCAGATGCGGCTTTAGCAGCGATGATCCCCACGAGTACGTGAATCACAAATGCAACCGATGTAAGTAAATATCTGAATACATAATTTGAATCATATTAAAAAAAGAATTATCCTAACATTTAATTTTAGAGCGTACGAACTAAATGGAATTTTTCAAGCGCGTGACTGACAGTTATGGATTATGGTAATTTTAAAGAAGTGAAAAACGAATTTTAAATATCTGGTGTCACAGCCAGGCATATATCGGAGTGTGAGGATCAGGCCCCCAAACCTACCCTCAGAATCACGACTCGGCTCCACGCCGAGCCAGGGATCGGATAAAGGGATCCACTGACCCCGGACTTAGACGTGTCTCTCCAGCGCGCCGTCAATTATAATTTCTTTTTTCTCTTCAGTCTAGAATTTCCGTTAATAGTGCCTATTAATCTCAAGGCTTATCCTAGAACGAACGCTCCGCAATTAATCCTATTAACGATATGGGCTGCCAACAGGGGCTTAGGCATTAACCAAAGTGTGACGTGGTATTAAACAGTGCTGTAAAGCCTGTAATTACAGGGGTTAAATGCACTAAATGCAATAAATTGGTTACAATAATTTTGGGATTAATAGTCTAATTAGTCGGTGGGAGAAACTTTGCTTTATTTCCCTTATATACCTTCCGATATCGAAATGGGGGTCCGCGCGCCAAAAACTTTCCGGTGCCGCAAGGATTTTCCGAAAGATCATGTTTATTATATAGGTGTTGGGATAGCCTCACAAGCGCGCATGCACGAATAGGGAGATGCGGGGCGGAGGATTCGACCCGGCGGAACGGGATAACTAATTGCGTTATACGGGCCGCACGCAAAGTTTTTAGCTAACGGTGCAATAACAACGTATTATCGTCAAATTTGAATAAGGTATTACACCGAATATATCCGAATATAGAAAAATATATTATTATTACCTCTTATACTAAATTTTACCATGATATATTAAAAAGACGACGGTTTTACAAATAATATTTAATAAATAGAAATATAACGTCCAATTGTACGAAATTTACGAATTGGTAACGTAAAGAAATAAATCGCGCGTACCAAAACTTATTCCATTAATTATTTAGCCGTTGGAATCCGGTGTATGCTATTACTTGATGCTTAAATTAAGTATTTTCCGATGAAAAAATCACAAGGTTAACATTGGACGAAGTCACAACGCTTATATTAGAGTATTAAATCGCATATTGTCGTGCGACGATAATATAATCTCCATCCGAACGAATAATTATTGCAAGAATGATGATAATAAACAATATACCAAATACGCGCGACGAAAATAACCACAAATTCGAGAAACAACAGTTATTTACAGCGAAATTATTACGCACATTTGTTTAAACTAAAATAATCGAAACGAACGGAATTAACGGTGTATAATAATTATTATATTTTCCCGTATATAGAAAATTAATTACCGCCTGGTGTTTAACAATTATCAACTCCCAGAATAACCACTATTTATTTTATATAAAGTTGTTATAAAACTTTAATTAATAAACGCAAAACCAACAATGCGGCAATATATAATTTTAAACAATAATTGCGCGACTAATGCCTGTTAACTATATGCGTTATTTACCATGTAATGGGTCCACATTTATTTGTATATAGGCCACAATAAATAATGCCGAAGTGGGGCTGTCAGGGTTGTCGGATTATCCGTTATATTTTGTACTATAGAAGTTGCGATTTAACGGTCAGCGAATGGGGTTTGCCCTATACCGGGTTTAACACCGACCCTGTACCGGATTAAAAATTTCACCAAATTAGCAAATGAGTGCGAACCCAAAAATGGTTTGTATAGCAATAAAGTTGTTTTTTCAATAACGTATACGAAATAATTTTTCGGAAAATCGTATGCCGTACCGGAACGCTTTCTGGCGTACGGACCCCCATTTCGATGTCGGAGGATATATAAGGGAGATAAAACAAAGTCTCCCCCACCAATTAATCTAAATTATTAATGCCAAAATTATTGTACCATCTTAGTGCATTTAATGCATTTAAGCCCTGTAAATACAGGCCTTTATAGCGCAATTAGCACCACGCCGCACCTAAACTAATGCCTAAACCCCTGTTAGTAACCCATATTATTAATAAAAATATAAAGGAAAGTCCGATAGCCCCAATAACCCCATTTCGGCACTAATGATTATGGTTTATATACAAATAAAAATGGACCCATTACATGCTAAATAACGCATATAATTAATACCCCCTTTTTTGCTATTATTTACATAAAATTGAAAAAAAAGTATATAAAAAATAAAACCCTAAAAAAAATCCCCCTTATGTCCCAACCCGACTCGAACTCCCGATGTAAGCCCCCTGGATGATTAAACCCTTTATACCGACCTGTTAACCCCGAAATGGACGAACCCCCGAATTGGAAAAAACCCCCAAAATTGTAACAACCCCCGGATTCAAACCCCCGATTTGCATAATATTAACCCACGGAATTAACTATTAAGCCAAATAGCTAATTTGGCTATTTGTTGGTAATAATCCAGATTAGGTATACTATATAGGGTATTTCGAATGCGTAAATCGCCCAAAATACGAGCCTTTTCAATTTTGATACAATTTTTGGTATAAGGTCGGTAAAATTTGTTTATTAATTAACCTATGCAGGGTAAATTTGGGTAATACGGACAGTATCGGGCTAACAAAGATCCAATACTGCAAACAAAGGAAATGTGGTGGGTAATTAGCTAACGAATTAATTAAGTAATACTTTAAAATTTAATAAGTAAAAACTAAATTTTTAAAAGTTTAAACCCTATAAATTTTAAAAAGATTTTGTGAATTGGAAGTGTTAAGGGTTTTGTTAAACCATTAGCGGGTATGTCTTTGGATTCGAGGTATTTTAGGGTTACTAATCCTTTTATAATTAACTCCCGTGCGTAATAAAATTTTAATAACGTATATTTAATACGTTAGTGGTCCGTAGGGTTATATACGTCAGCTATAAAGCCTGTATTATTTCCAAATATTGCAATAAAACCTATTACAGGTAGTCTAATCCTTATAAATAAGCTTTTAAACCGTTGTGTTTTACGCAGGGTTTCCGCTAAAGCATCGGTTTTGGTTTCTGGAATGTTTAAAATTACAATATTAACTTTTTTGCATTTCCACTTTATAAGGCCCCCAAAAAGGTATATAAATATCCGTAAATGAATTTTAAATTTTCCTTAGCCCCGGTAAAATCGGTATTAATAAAACCCAATAATTTTAGGCTTTTAAAACCCCCTATTAATAAATTGGGTGGTAATTCGGTTTTAAATATTTTATTTCCGTAATAAATAAATAAGGATTCAATACCCGTTAAATAACGTAATAGGTTTTTAGCTGCCGTTAAATGGATTGTCATAATTTTTGTTAAAAAACGTAAAAACCATTAAACCGCAAAACCGATATCCGGGCGCGTTAATAATATTAAATATATAAGGGTGCCGATAATACGCTATAATAATTTAATTTTTAACGCATTTACGGGTCTACCCCCGCTACATTGTATTGTACCCAATTATAAAGGAATAAATATAGGTTTGCGATTAATTAATCCGAATACTGCTAATATTTCTTTTGTATATTAGCTTTAATGGAGTTAAAATAGGCGTTTAAATTTATCCTTTATAATTTAAACGTTTCAAAATCAAGTTGCAGGGCCCCTGTTTTCCAACGCGTATATTTTATTAGAACGGGTTTTTAAATCCTAAATATATTGCAATTTAGGACCTATTAGCAGGCAGTTATTTACAATGGTAACGATAAAATGTTTGGATTTAACGTTATAAAAGACAATGGGATTAGAAATTAACGGTTTAAAACCTTTTTTGAAAAATAGGGTTTTAAACTTGTTTTACCAATTTTTCGGACCCTGTTTCAAACCGTATAGCGCCTTATCCAACTGTATAACCTGCAATTCTTTCGGATTATAACCCATTTCCACTAAAGTTTTAGCGGTAATAAAGTTGTAAAATTTGGCCCATTCCTTAAAACCGTTTGGAATTTGCAAGTATATATTTACGTCGGTAAGGTTATTATTCAAAAACGCACCGATAAAATCGATTTGTTTTATTTCCCAATTTTGTGCATTAGCTATGGCTAATAATATACGTCAGGTAGGCGGTATATTAATTCTAGCAAAAATTTCGATATAATTTAGGCCTTCGACCTGTAAACAACCCCTAATAACAAACCTAGCTTTATATTTTATAGGTTTTTTATTTTTATCCTTTTTTAATTTAAATACCGGCCGGGTAAAAACAAATTTGCGGCCTATAGGCATTTTAGTTTCAAAAACAAAACGGAAGGTTTTTGCAATAACGATCTGGTCGAATTTAAACGTTAAAGCAGTTAACTATTTAGTAATTTTAGGATTATCTTAAGCCTGTGAGTAACTCCTTGGTTCACCGTCTTTAGTGGGCTTTTTCTTTATTTTTTTGGGTTTAAAAACAAAAATAATGCACGTAGTTTATATCCATTAAATTTGGGTTTTCGAACTGCGAATTTAACTCCATATTCTATATTTTAGGTGCTGAAAACACCGGAATTCCCATTATTTTAAATACTGGATTAGGTACCCCTACCGTTATACGTTTTGGGGGGCGAACAATAAATTATACAAACCTAATGGGTATTATATTTTCAGGGTTTAAATACCCTGTAATGGGTGGTAACTACCCTGTAATAAATAGTAATCACCCTATATTTTCAGCGTTTTTAAGGGATAATTATCCGCTGGAACGCTGTTAATTTCGTTTTTCAATTTAAAATTAAAATCCCCCTTTAAATTTGTATTTTCCCCTATTAAAATTTATAGCGTTTCTTTTAAAATAACCAAATTTCAACGGTTATACCCTTTACAGTTTTTACGGTAAGGGTTTTATATACGGCCCGTTTAACGGGTATATAAACCAACGCTGTAAAATTTAATAAATGGGTTAAAGATTTCACCGTTTCGGTACGGGGACCCAATTTATTAAATTTTTGGCGTTTTTCCAGCGGTAAAATAACCTGGTATATAGTACTAATAACCCGAAAATGCTCTAGACTGGGCTTATACGGTAATCCAGGTTGGAATTCGGAATAAAATTCCTCGTAAGGCAGTAAATCCCTATTAACTACGGCTATACGGTTAATTAAATTAATTACGGTAAATAATAAATAATATTATAAATATAATAATAAACCCGCCGCTATAATGGTAAACCGAAACCTATCTAAAATAACCCTAACGGACCGTTCCGTTAATCCGTTTTAGCCGTGGTTATAGGGATTCGGAATGCTAAAATTAACATTTTTATTTGTAAACCAAATTTAAAACTCTGTATTAACCTTATACCCCCCATCGAAGTGAAAATTCAGGGGGTAGCGCCCGTACGTAGCCTTTAAAACCCTAAAAAAACCTTTAATAACCACTAAAACCGTAGGTCCTGTTTTATTTTTAAATGGGATAAACCACCGAAAACGTAATTTTCGGTCCATTAATAACAAAAATACGGGCTTTTTATTGTGAGGATTAGGCTTAAAAATCACTATATTACCCTTTATAAAATCGAAAATATTAGGGGGTGTAAGGAGTGCGACTTTATTTGGACGCTCAATAAAAATAGCTTTACCGCAAATAATATAAGTAATTGCCCTGATTTTGTCAAAATTAGGTAAACCTTTTATAATTTTAACTTTATTTTTTAGCAATAATAACTTTATATGCCCCAAACGCCTGTGTTATAACCGGGTTTTTTGGGCCTGGATTTCGTTATAATTATTTGTAATTCCGTCTCCTTTAAGGGTTAACCAACCTCCGTAATCCGTTTGAAACCTGAAGGGAAGTAATTTACAAGGGCCTGCTTTGAATCCGATAACAAAAAAGGTTTTAATAACGGATTTCTTATATGGGAAACCCCCTTTTTTTCGGAAATAGTCCCTTTTGTATTAGGTTATATAAAAAGGTCACTTAACGGTGTGCCGGGCCTACGGGGCCCAATCTTACGTGGATTTTCAGGGTTTTTACCGCTAAATTTCTGCGTTATAGGTGAATTTACGGCTATTTCCGTATTTTGTTCGGGATTTAGCTCTTCCGTTACCGTATTTTCTTCCGGTTCCGAATCAGTGTAAATTTTATAAGCCCCTTTAGGGTTTATATTATTCAATTTTACTTCCAACGGGGCTGCGTAGCCCTTTGTAGCCCCCTGTGAAGCCATGCCAAAAACGGTATTATATTCACCTATTATATAGGCGTAATTTGAAATAATGTTATTTTGAACAAGGATATCGCACCATTTAACTTTTAAATAAAACGAATATTTAACGGTATTTAAACGTTTTTACGCTTTGCGATCTTTATCGTACAAGGTATTTTCTAATAGTACGCCCCCTATATTATAATGTATAAAACCACTAACGATATTTATTCCAAACGAGGGGATATATAAAACGTTATTTAACGTAATTTTTCTAAATTCGTCAGCTTTTTGGCCGTAACGGACCTGTATTTTTACAATTCCGGTGTTTACAAACCTAACAGGGCCACCTCCTGTACCGATTTCGATTGTAAAACCGGGGGTATAATCGGTAAAAAACTGCTTATTTGCAAAAATATAGTGCGAGCTACCTATATCGTACAGGATAGGGTAACCTAATTTCCATAATTTAGGGGTCCTTTTTACGCCGCGTCCAGGTTTCGTTTTAACTTTAAAATTAGCTGCTAAAACCTGTGGTTTTAACGTTTTACCGGTATCGGTTTCCGAATCCGAATCCAAACGTAATTTTATAATTCCGCTAATAGCGGAATTAACCTTCTGTTCCAAAGCATTATACGCTGCCCTTTCGTTAGCGTTATTTGGAATCGAGCCCGTAAATAATTCGAAATCCATAAAAATCATGGCCGTTCCAGCGGTTAATTCGCTGAAATTGGAGGAATTAGTATTTTTTGCAAAAACAGAATCCGAATTAGAGTTTTTATTTTTTTTCGTGATTTAAAGGTGGTTTCCTGCCCATTATTTTCCTTTTTGGCGCCCTTTTTAGCGTTTCTTTTACCCGTTTTTCTGCCTTCAGACCTATAATTAGCGGCCTTAGCCGTTGTAAAACTTAAAATCGAATTTTCGGATATAAGGTCAGCCATAAAATATTGTAAATTTAATTTTTCCGAATTTTGGCCTATTGCCTGCAGGGCCCGTTAAATATTGCGTTGGCGTTCGGTCCAAATAAGGAATATCCTTTCCAGGGCCCGTAAATACTGATTTCGTACATTTACGGGGTTAATTTGCACGTTGGTATTCGCTAATTTAGCTACCATTAAGTTAAAACGGCTGTTAAATTCAGGTATTATTCCTTTAAATTTTGAAAAATTTAAAGCGTGGAATTCCCAATATAGTAAATCTGGATTAATTTCGGGTGCAACGAAATAGTTATTTTCCAGGGTTTTATTAACCGTTACGGGGTTGGAATGCCATGCAATAAATTTTAAAAATTCCTTGGTTAAACTGTTTTTTAAAGCAATTGTAGGATTAATTGCTTGTTTTCCGGTAAGGTATAACGAATTTTAGGGTTGGAAAAAAATTCCACTGCTTTTATAACTTTAAATTGTACTATTAACGCCTATTTCCACAAATCGTAATTATTAACCCCTACTAATTTACAATTTTCGGGGAAAGAAAATACCCGTTTCGATAATTTTTCATTTATCCCGTTATTCAAAATTAAGTTACCAAATGGATTAGGGGATGCGGTAGCGGGTTTATTTTCCGAATTACTATTAAAATTAATGGAATTACGGTTTTTTAGGGTTAATAGGGTAGTTAATTGTTAAATTGTCCTTTAAAATTAATCCATTTGCGTAGTTCACGCTTTTAATCGCAGGTTTTAAACCTGTAATTTAGCGGTTAAAATTTCGTTTGGGCTGGGTTTAGGCCTTTTATTTGTTGGAATTGGGCCAGAAAGGCCCGATATAGCGTTGTTTTCGACTGTAAAATAATTTAAATTATAATTGCAATTCGCTAATTTATAGCTATAATTAATTAACTTAATTGTTTAAGGGTAAATACCCTATTTTAATTTAGGATCTGTCATACCGTTTACCTTTTAACGGGTATAGGCTTCTAATTACCATTTACAGGGTTTATTACTATTTTTAATAATTAAAATCCATTAAAATAGAGGGTTAAAATCCCTAAAATCCGTAATTAATGGGTTCCCTGTTATTTGTACTAATCCAGGTACACGTAACGAATTCAATTCGTTAAAAAGATGCAGGGTAGACTGCAGGGTATCGTACAGGGTAAATTAACCACTAATATAATTCCGCTAATGGGTTTATAGGCTATTGTAAACCCTATTAAACGCATTAAAATATTTCGTGGGCTATTAGCGAACGAATACAGGGGTTTTTAGCCCTAATTCGCCAACGTAAACCCTATTAAAACTTAAACCAATTACAATAGCGTGCACGATTTATAAAAACCACACCAAAAATTTTGGATTTGCAATGCAAACGATCGTTGCAGTATTTAAAAGGGCCTAAATCGAACGTTAATTTTTAGCGATCCTTATTGTAAAAACAGGGGGTTAAATGCTAAATTAACGCCAAAACCAACAATTTCGTATAAAAACAGCAATATTTTCGTTAATATACGTATTGTAAAAATGCGACAATAACTAGAATAAAGCTTAAATTTTAGGTTTTCCAGCGATGCAAAATGCATTTTAGTGCATAAATTAGAATTTTTCCGGGCTTATAGCCTATTAACAGTATAAGTTATCAACTAGGGGTTAAATATTAGTTTAGGTGCGGCGTGGTGCTAATTACGTTATAAGAACTTGTGATTATAGGCTTTAAATACATTAAATTTACTAATTTTGGGACTAATAAATTTAATTTATTGGTGGGGGAAATTTTGCTTTATTTCCCTTACATATTTTCCGATATCGAAATGGGGGTCCGCACCCCGAAAAGGGTTCCGGTGCCGCACACGATTTTCCGAAAAATTATTTTGTATGCGTTGTTGAAAAAACACCTTTATTTCCATACAAACTATTTCTGGGTTCGCACTAATTTGCTGACTTGGTGAAAATTTCAACCCGGTACAGGGTAGCTGACTCGCAAATGCAGGGTGGGTGTTAAACCCGGTACAGGGTGACACCCCATTCGCTGACTTTGAATCGCAACTCTTGCAACACACATAGCGGAAAATCCGACAGCCCCAATAGCCCCACTTCGGCACTATCTATTGTGGCTTACATACAGATAAAAGTGGGCCAATTACATGCTAAATAACGCATATAATTAACAGTAAGGCAATAAACTGTTAAATTATCCTTGAAAATTAATCCGGTTGCGCAATTAAAGCGTTTAATTGCAGGTTTTGGGCCTGTAATTTAACGCTCAAAACCTCTGTTGGGCTGGGCTTAGGCCCCGTATCTATTGAAAATGGGCTTAGAAGGCCCGATATAGGGCTGTCTTTCATTGTAGGGTAGCCTAAATTATAATTGCAATTCGCTAATTGAGAGTTATAATAAACTAATTTAGTCGTTTAAGAATAAATACCCTATTTTAGGATTTTTTATACCGTTTACCTTTAAACGGGTATAGGACCGTAATTGCCAATTACAGGGTTTATTGCTATTTTCAATGGTCGAAATCCATTAAAAATACAGGGTTGGAATCCCTAAAATCCGCAATTAGTGGGTGCCCTGGTATTTATACCAATCCAGGTACACGTAACGAATTTAATTCGTTAAATGGGTGCAGGGTAATTTGCAGGGTATCGTGCAGGGTAACGTGCAGGGTAACGAGCCAATTAACGTCATTCCGCTAACGGGCTTATAGGCTATTACAAACCCTATTAAACGTATTAATATTTTAATGGATTATTAGCGAACGAATATAGGGGTTTTTGGCCCTAATTCCCCAGCGTAATCCCCATTAAAATTTAAGCTAATTACAATGGCGTGCACGATTTACAAAAACCACACCAAGAATTTTGGATTTGCAATGCAAGCGAGCGCTGCAATACCTGAAAATTAGGCCTGAATTGAACGCTAATTTTCAGCGATCGTCACTGTAAATGTAACGGGTTAAATGCTGAATTAGCGCCTATAACCAACAATTTCGCACAAAAACAGCAATATCTTCGTTAATATACGTACTGTAAAAATGCGACAATAACCAAAATAAAACCTAAATTTCAGGTTTCCCAACGATGCAAAATATATTTTGGTGCACAAGCTAAAACCTTTCCGGGTCTATAACCTGTTAACAATATGGGCTGCTAACAGGGGTTTAGGCATTAGCCTGAGTGCGGCGTGGTGCTAGTTGCGCTATAGAAGGCCTGTAATTACAGGGGCTTAATACCTGTAATTATAGGGCTTAAATCCACTAAATATATTAGAATTATTCACTGAAATGGTTCATTAGTTTTGGGATTAATAGCTTAAATTCATTAATGGGGGAAATTTTGTTTTATTTCGTTTATATATTTTCCGACATCGAAATGGGGGTCCGCACGCCAAATAACGTTCCGGTGCCGTATATAATTTTCCGAAAAATTATTTTATATGGGTTTTGGAAAAAACGCCCTTATCGCCATATGAACCATTGCTGGGTTCGCACTAATTTGCAAATTTGGTGAATTTTTAACCCGATATAGCGTAGCTGACTCGTAAGTGTCGGGTGGGTATTAACCCGATACAGGGTAAACCCCATTCGCTGACCTTTAAATCGCAACTCCTGCAATACAAAATAACGGATAATCCGACAACCCCGACAGCCCCATTTCGGCACTATTTGTTATGGCTTATATACAGATAAACGTGGACCTACCACATGCTAAATAACGCATATAAATCATAATAAATAATCCCATTTTTATAAATAAGTTTTTCAACCTTTATATTTTACGCAAAATTCCATTAAAATATCGGTTTCGCTTTTTAAATTGTTTCAATTTGTAATATTAAACTTTTGCATTTCCACGTTGGAAGGCCTCCAAATAAAGTATATAAATGTCCGTAAATGGGTTTTGAAATCTTTTTTTCCGGTAAAATCATTATGACTTAAACCGGATAATTTTGAACTTCAAAACCCCCAGTTAAGAAATTGGGCGGTAGTTTAATTTTTAGTACCTTATTTCCGTAAGAAATGATCAGGGATTTAATACCCGGTAAATAACGCAATCGGTGTTTAATCGCCGTTAAATGGATTTAAATAATTCTTATTAGTCACGTAATCATTATTAAACCGTAAAACCGATGTCCGGGCGCGTTATAGCATTAAATATATTATGGCGCTGACAATACGTTATAATAATTCGACTTTTAACGCATTTACGGGTGTACCACCGCTATATTTTGGTTTACCCGGTCATCAAAAATGAAAAGAGGTTTGCAACTAATTACACCGAACGTTATTAATATTTCTTCTTAATACTAGTTTTGGTGGAACCAAAATAGGCCTTTAAACCTATTTTTTATCATTTAACCGTTGAAAAGATAGGTAACGGGGCCCTTATTTTCCAGCGCGTATACTTTTTTAAAACGGGGTTTTACATTCTAAATATATTTCAATCCAGGACTTATTAGCAGGTGATTGCTTAAAGAAATAACGATAAAATGTTTGGTTCTAGCGTTACAAAAAGCAGCGGGATTAGAAATTAGCGGTTCAAAATCTTTTGTCAAAAATAAGGTTTTTAACTTTGCTGTAGTCTCAGGGCATGTCGGTGTTGGTTGTCGTGGCTTGGTATGTTTACATATTTTCATAGATTGATTAGATTGAGAGCATTATGTCCAGACTCCAGAGTTGGTGACTTGATCAGCATGTTATAAAACGCACGCAGCTGCTGTCTGTATTTGTAGCGAAAAGACACTTGCCGCGCCATGTTCGCAACCCACAAGTCTTGTTCGAGCCCAAGTGAGGAGTACAGATATCAAAGACTCGTTGCCCCAGATCACTTGGATGCAGCTACGATATGAAGATTCCATGCTTCTCGCTTCCAGTACTTATTACCTACAAATCCAATGAGGGCTGACGAAAGTACAATCAGCTTCAGATCAGTTCACCTTGCACCAGAGTATAGGAATTCTTCCTGATTATTGCTCTTCCAAGCCAAATAGAACAAGATTCACGTCAGCTGATGAAAGAAAGAGAGAACCAAATTTCCCGTTTGATCAATACGATCCGCTTCCTTTCACCAATCCTGCCTGACTTTCTGGCCTCGATTTCTCAAGGGCCAACTTCCAGATTCATAGCAGACATCGCTCCAGAAAGCCAAACCCGCCTGCTAGATACTCACCGGGACAATGAAGGTGAGGTTGGCTGCTTTGATCTACTTGGTTATACATCGCTGACGAAACCCTAACTCCTCAACTTCAGCCATCTCGAACAATCCTAGTCCTCAAAACAGTTATCATCCTGGCATTGCCACACATGGAGAACCGTCGGTATAATGACTACAGCGAGGCCTTATCCAGCGAGACATCGCCCACTTTTCCCTCAGCCTTTGACTCGAGTCACCGGACCAACACCAGCAGCACCTTGATCACCTGCGACCACGCCACATCAACCATTGGGCGCTTTCTATCTTCCACGTCGACCTACAAGACGCCCACTCTCAGCGTGACAACTAGCCTGGCCGACAAGAAACAGAAAAAGGCCCGAGGTGCCGTCAATAGCCATCTTCTCGGCTCTACATCATCCACCAAGTACAGTTTCTGCTAGGCCGAGGTGGTGACTTCGTGCCAGACCTTCAACGAAGGGGTCCCAACGCCGACAACGGTAGCCGTGGCCATTATGCAGTGTACCCAGACGGCGCGAACCCGTCGCGTCACCTCGTCCCCGTCCAGCACGCCGTCTTCATCAACGCCAGTCGCTTGTCAGGCCTACATCGTCTCGCTGACCAACATGGCCCGCAGTGGCACTGCTACATCCTCTGCCGCGGCGACATCTATCATGACCAGTTGCGGTCCGGCCAAGCCGACCAAGACGACGGAAACACCCCACATACCCACGACCATCCCCGTCACCCTAGACAACAGCATCTGCTTCATGTCGACCGTCGCCTCCACTGGCCTCTTTACGGCTGGGTCCGACATCACCACCACGATGTTTACAGCCCACAAGCCAACGAAGACGTGCAGGCCAATCGGATGGGGGATACGTTGGTCGTGGATGATGGATAACGCCGTCACAACGACCACGTCGGGTGACGATGGTCGAGCGACAAGAACGCGGATATAAATGATCTGTTTCTTGCAGAGAAGAGGACCAAGAGGTTGCGCTTGCTCGAGAGCAAGGAGAGGGTTATATCACACGGCGAGGAGTCAGTTGAGACGTTGAAATGGTAAAAATGTGATTCGTCTCCCTCTGTGAACCCCTGGCCGAATTGGGTGGTCACTGACAGTCCAACACTGCTCTGCTGATTCCAATCGCAAAGCGCACTGAGCAGCAGCCCGAGTTTTCCCAGCTAGCAACAGGGCTGAGAAATGCCTGCCTCGATTACGTCTAGAGACTACAAGGCCACTTTGACCACGTCGATATTCGACTCTTAGCAAACGACACGACTGTCTTGATGCGAGGACACTACAAGATATCCCTCACTAGACAAAACCACCGAGACCAAAGCCGCCAAACAGGTTCTTGTCGAACAACCAGACCTTTTCGGGGGGCTTTGGAAGTTATGAAAGCTTGACAATCCGCTTTTCCTTTTTTTCAAATCTGCATCTTGAGGCAGGCTGCTTTCTCTCTATGGTCATGTGGGTTTAATTGAGCTTTGCTTCTTTGTCATGTCCGTTGTCGCCCGGGCAGGGAAAAAAAAAAAAAAAAAAAAAAAAAGCCCGACGGGAAGATGGATTTGCCAAAGAAGCAAAGTTTGGGGGTAAGATTGGCTCGGGAATGTTGACTTGCGTTGAATTACAAGACATGCAATTTACGGTCTGGCGTTTCTATTGACTGCCCCTGTGTCCTTTACTGCCCCCGTGTCCCTGCGTCTCCTTCCACCTGTGACCTGTCGCTGTTCAATTTACTCCTGACCAACCCTACATCAACAAAACCAAAGCAGCTGGTAGAACGTAAATGGTCCCTATATTGTGCGCCCGCGAAATGATGCTCTATCTAGCGAGGGCAGATGCCGGAAATATTAAGGATAACTCATGAATAAATATTGATACAAACCAAAAAAAGAAAAAAAAAAACCCCCCATGCTCCCAAACCCCCCCAATCCTTATCCAAAGTGTGTGCCCTCCCGACTCATTCGACCATGACATCCCACATGACCTGTTGCCTCGTGTCCCAGCTGTTGTTTGTCTCAGGAAACGAATGTTGCATAGGCAGGCGGTAGCCGCCGTTGAGCTGCCGCTTGCACTGCCGCCTCTCCTCGAGACCGCAGGGGTCGGCGTCGTAGCAGCCCAGCGAGGCCTTGCGCTTGGTGGCCACGGCTGGGGCGGCCTGCTGCTGCAGCATCCTCAACCGCTCGACGAAGCGGCACCACCTCTCGCGCTCCTGCGAAGCCCAATGGGCGCCGCCGCCGCCGCCGACCACCCCGCCCTGCTGTATCCTGCTCGACGGCCAGCTGCCCCACAGCTTGACGGCCATCAGGCGCGGGTTGGCGGCGTCCCTCGAAAAGTGTGCGACCTGGCTCCCGCTGGCGTCGTACAGGCCGCCGCCGCCACGGCCCTGGGAGCCGCCGAGCGAGAAGCTGCCGCCGTTGGCCATGACGGCCATGCCGCCGATGAGGTTGACGCGGGCCGAGGGCGCGTGCAGGACCGACACGAGCCGGAGGTGCGTGGGTGCCGCGGCACCGGGCGTGGATTCGACGGGGACGAGGACGGTGCCGACGCCGACGACGCCCAGGTCCGGGCTCGAGGGGTCGCAGGACACGTACGTGGAGAAGGGCGTGTAGTCAACGAACCAGGCGCGGTCACGACAGACGCTACAGGGAGGGGGCGGAGAAAAAAAAAAGAGAGAAGACGAGGTTAGCACGCGATTGAAAACAGCTCGGCAAAGGGAGGGAAAAAAAAAAAGGAGTGAGCGTACTGGACGTTTGAGCTGATGCAGAATACCCAGTCGGGGCAGATTTCGTCGATTGGCGCCATGTTTGTTTTGGAATCGAAATGGAAAAAGGGCCAAAGGATGGATTTTGTTTCTATATTTTATGTATAAGAAGAGAAATGCTATTAGACAAGTCAATGAGTGTGTGTGTGTGTGTGTGTGTGTGTGTGCGCCAGCAGTCAAGCTACAAAGTAGAATGAGGATTTGAACTTGGAGCAATTGGATTGGGTCGCACAGCAAGCATGCACGTCAGGTATTGTATGCAGACAGGCAGGCACTTTCCAATTGAGTTGAGTTGGCCCGGTAATCGAATGCCCTGTCGTGCCACGAGCGGGGCCCACAAATTCCTTATCCGCGTTTTCAATCAAGCATGGCGCGTCAAGGCGTCGCCATCTTTTGTCTTGTCAATTGGGTTTTTGGGTTCCACATGTACACCGGCCCACAAAAAAAGTAAACTTGTCGTACGGATTAAAGGTATTTCAGGGTTCCGGTAATCTACTGACCAAGTGATTGGTCTAATGACAGACTAGTTCTACTGCTAGTGTGGTACAAGAAAGCTTGTTTGATACCTATGCTTGCCCTGGAATCGCCGGCTCCTTGATGAAAAACCCCTTGGGAAGCTCAAACTGAGGATCGATTTTCTTCCTCATCGTGTCCACCATGTCCTTGACGACATTGTACCCAAAGCTAAAAGCATAAAACTCTTCTGGGCCCTCTGCAAAAAAAAAGAGAAACAAACGAACAAAAAGTCAGCAGGCCTTCTCCTCGACTGTCTAAATCACAAGACCATGCGGCAGAATGGGGTTAGCCACAGGCTATGCACTTACTCGGAACCGTCTCGATCGGAATAAACTTTCCAACTTCCTCCCTGACCTTGTGCGCCTCGTCCTGCCCTACATTGCTGAGAATCTGCAGCGCGCTGGCCCGGTTGCGCCGTACGCCGTCGAAAACCACAAGCCTCTCGCCCACCGTCTCGGGCGTTGCTCCAGCCATTGAGATGCCGAGGGCCACCCCGTCCTCTACGGCCTGTGCGCCTCCTTGACCCTGGACTATTTTTTTTTTCCCATGTCCACTGTCAGTATCGATCAACAGACTTGCATATGAGATAGACAAGGCTGTGCTACTCACAGGGGAGCATTGGATGTGACGCGTCGCCCACAATGGTCATACCACCCTTGATCCAGGTTGGCAGGGGATCACGGTACAACAGCGGCCATTGTTTGTATTCTGATGCCTTGCTGTGTTCATGGTAGTGTGACGCCCCAGAGAGGGTCACGGTACTTGTCAGAGACTCATATTATATGCCCTGCCTGCCTAAGGATGGAAGCAACCAGAACGGCAACGTCGACAAGGCTTACCTTATAATGGTTAGGAGCTGCGGGTGGAACTCGGAAAAGGTTTCCAGGACCTTGGACCTGTCTGCGGAGGCATGCCAGTCTTGAAAAAGCAAGCAGGCGCGCACACAGCCAAGCAATCCATCGGTCAGCAAATAATTTATCCCATCGTCAGGCAGGCCAAAGGTAGAATGGACAGTCGACATACCTTCTCTCTGGCCCGACCCGGCACTTGGATCGTTGAAAAGGCCCACAAAGTTGTGCACCTCGTTACTAGACAAACCCTCAAAAGTCAGTTTTCTTTTTGCTCTCTTTCTTTCCTTGTCGATCGCCCCACGCCTGGTCGCCCTCACTCTCGACATGTGTACGAAACCAGCCTCTTGTCACCGACGACAAATGAGTTCATGGCTCCGTCACCTCGCTCCTTGTCCCAATCCTTTGTCGCCGGGTCGCTATTGAGCACCTCGGTTGGGATGAGAAACCGGTAGCAAAAGTTGTACACGCCTACGGCCTTGGGTGTCACGGTTTGACCCGTCACGGCCGCGGGGGCCCCTGAATGGATGCCGTTGGCCACCACCACCAAGTCCCCCGAGACGACCTCCCCGCCCGCAAGAGTCACGGACGGGGTTTCAGGGCTCTATGTGTGATTTCGGTTGCTCTCGGTCAGTTTCATTACCAACCGACGGCGGTAGCCAAGTGTAAAAAAAAAAAAAAAAAAAAAAGACACTCACGTAAGCAACCACCTCGGCTCCAAGTCGCACATCTACAGTCCCCCACGCCTCGCCTCCGGCCCCGGGCTCGGCAAACGCCAGCCTCCTCAGCTCTTCGTGCAGGTCGACTCTGTGCGCGGCCATCCACGGCCCGCCGTACACCTGGTCGATCTGGTTGGTGTCCTTTTCGATCACCATCTGCACGTCGAGGGTCCTGCCGTCGGCAAACACGTTGTGCTTGAAGCGCACCAGCCGCGCGCGGACGACGTCGAAGCCCCAGGCGATCAGCGGCCGGGTCGAGTTGGGCGGCACGTGGATGGCCGCGCCCACCTCGTTGTCGAACCGCTGCGACCGCTCCAGTATCGTCACGTTGTGGCCCGCTCTGCGGAGCGCCGTCGCGCTGGCGAGGCCGGCGATGCCCCCGCCTACTACTACGACTTTGAGCGTCATGGCTGTTTCGGACGAGGCTTTTTGTTTTGGGTTTGGTTTGTGGGGAAGTTGATTGATTGTGGTAATGATGAGATGCAGCGGATTGACGAGCGGAAACAAAGTTTAGTCAGAGCACAAAAGTAAAAAAGAAATAAAAAAAAAGTACTATCGAAAAGAAAAGAAAAGCAAAAAGCAAAAAATCCAACCATACCTGGTGGCGTCCAACTGTAGCCATTCAGGCCTTGAATACTCTGTAGTAAGCCGCAGCTGGGGGTGAATTGACGATGCCTATGCAGGTCCCCCACATGAATCATCCAGCTAATTAATTCCCTTCCCTCCACTACCCGAGCAATACCGAGCTCCTGGAGGAGTTTCGGGGTTTCTGACCGACGAATGAATATTCAGCTATACTAAAAGCTACGGACGGCTATGACAAAAAAAAAAAAAAACCTCACCAGACTATAATGGCTGGACGCAAAAAGAAAACCCCGCTCGCTACCTATCGTACCTGCACCAACGGCAGAGAGTGCAGATAAATTTAATTAATTACCCTGTCGCCAACCCGTCTAGCTCCAGACTACAGATGCAAGTTCTAACCCAGAAGCAGTCTAGCGGCCGGGCCCTCCGTCCCCTTGTTCTCCACGATTTGTAGAACGGTGAACTCTCCGGCCCAAAGATTCTTTCGCATTTACTTACCTACCTACTGGGGGGAGGACATACAAATACAACAGTTACATGCATGACCAGCGAGCAAGTCCAGTTAGCAGTCGATTAGACCGCGCGCATACCGCATGAGATTTTGGGAGGGGAATCGCGAAAAATACCGAAAGCGATGATCGACCGCACCTGGCCAAACCCTGTGGACGATCTAACTATTGCATACCGTCGTCAATAGCATGAACTTTGAGGGGGGTGTGTGAGTGTGAGTTCATCTGGTTTTTTT
>NW_021940923.1:1230397-1246425 GCF_004337985.1 Pyricularia pennisetigena
TTTTTTTTTTTTTTTTTTTTTTTTTTTTTTTTTTTTTTTTTTTCTTTTTTCTTTTGCAAAGTCAAAACCCCAACGGACAATGTACTGTTACTTATATCGCGGCCTGGTTTGTGTTTCTCATTCCCTCTGCAGTGATGGGATGAAGTCTGATTTGGGTTCAGACGCGGGTTGTTTGAATTGCACAGGCAGAAAGAGGCATAGATGAAAGCTTGGTGGTTCCATGTACAGTGGAAGTTGGGCCGTGGTTCAAAACTACAAAGGGCAACACCGGGTAGGCAGGATCCATGACGGGGCGATGATGTCTTTCCGAACCATACATTGACCAAGGTCGGGGAGGTGCCCGCTCCGTTCCAAGTATCCTATCAGCTAGTGGGAGTTTTCAACGCGTTCAACTGACTCACTCGGACGTGCGGGGTTCCTGCAGACAAAAAAGACATGCGACGACAGATGTCCACATAGCTTTGGGCATCGCAAGGCAGAATCATCAAGACCGGCCTAGGCTTGTCGGGAAAGCTTGTTTGAGACCTTACTATGTAAAAAAAAAAAAAAAAAATTGGCAATTTTGCGTGCGGGACCGCCCGGTATTCTGGCCTCCACTTTCTTTTCGTCTCGCTGCAGGCTGCATCACTAGTTACATCACAATGATGCAGTGCTCGCCTGTTCTGGGTTAGGTAGCTTGCACGACTAGACCCAAATAGGCATGAAAATGCAAGTCTGCGCGAGCCTTTGTCAGGACCTTGCATATCCATATACAACGTGGCAATCGGGAAGTGGGATCTCAAATCTACAGGTGCTCGCAGTACATGGCAGTGGTATCCTGCAACTGATAGGTGATGTTGATCTTGATGATTCGAAAGCTGCCACTTCCACCATGTAGCATCAAGTGAGTCTGCTGGTTCAAGAACAACATCAGAAGCACGTAAATGAGCTGGCAGCATCAAAAAGAGGTATTTACCTCTCGCATCTTGAACAGAACTACCGCGTTTTTCTTCAGATCTCCACTCAAGGAGATAGTCATGATAATAAAATATCGCTCTGGTCTGGTGGGAGCAAAGATATCGGGACAACTTCCCCCTTTGTACTTAGCTTGGCATGTAGCTAGGTACCCTCTCCCTTTGATAAATAGGTAATTGGGTACTTTATCCGCATTGCTCTGTTCTCGAAGTCGACTTCCTAGAGTGTGTGCGATTGTACATGTCTCCTTTCCTCTGTATCGACTGAAGAGATATGTGACCTGTATTTTTCATTTCCTGTATTCCTCCAGTACCGTTCTACATTCACTCCCTCCAGGATCCCCCAAGACAGATACCAAAATACCCAGACTCATAGGTTCAGACTATTGATTCATAGCTCCGATGAGACTGTTTGCAGTCTACCTACCCGTCATTTCTTGTGGAAAAGGCATGTTTGAAATGCTGACCTTCTGGATACAAAGGCTGCATATCACGTCGAGGTCTCTCCATTGGTATTGCCCGCCGCAAGCGTCCAGAATTAATGATGATCCTTGCTAGAAATAGCTCTACGTATCAAATGCTACATACAGATACTGCAGATCTGAATTCAAGCATAAGTACCGTTATGAGGACATTGGTGACCCCATGGCGTGTAGCTTGTATGGTGTCGACCAGGTAGCTCTGCTTTGGAGAGCGAGACATAGACTTGCCGCCCGTAGATGACTCCTGTTCAATCTACCTCCCGGCCAGCCCAACCTGCAGTGGTCAAGAGAATCGTTGGCGAGCAACATGAAACCATTCGAACCTGGTCGTTTGCTCAACAGCGTCGCAAAAGAGGAATCCAGAAAAATACCTGTTCTCAGACCCGCAGCGTATTCAACTCCAGAAGGGCTACTGCTTGGCAAGGATACAGGAACTTGCATCTGACGGAAACTATCGTGGCTAGCCCGAGGAGCAGCGGATCTTTACAGGGTAAGCTGATCAATGATACTTGTTGCCGTTGGCTCGTGTAAAGATGAAGTTGGTGGTGTCAATGCCTTTGATACATTTATGCTCTTTTTCCCTGGTGACCATCGCAGTTGTAAAAAGCTTCTTGGCAGGGAGTTGCTGACAGCTGGTAACGATAGCCTTGAAAAGACATGAACTGGACACTAATAAAAAGTCTCTTTTAAAACTCTTGTACAAGATGAAGCAGCTACAGATCTTTACAGGAACAAGCCTTGCTTCCAGCCACTATCATCAAGAACTGGGTAGTTTGGTGATTTGTCAGTACATTGCTGTGATATTACTACTCTCCTTGACGTCGACGATAGCCAACAACTATATCTAGCCAGTTTGGGTACAGGTCCTAATCACAGTTAGCGTGGACTTTGAATGTGCCAACCCTGCCCTGGTTTGTGCATGTTTAGATTAGTCAACAAAGTCGCCAAGACTGGTGCACAAGCTTGTCCTCCAACGCATCATCGCTGTTGCATAGCCTCAGTGGCGTTCTTCACCATGCCACCTGCCGAAAAGCCACCCTTAACTAGTTTACATGTATCAAATATCATGATCTGCGAATTCTAGTAGCAATCCAAAAAGTAGCAAAAGTCTAACCAGCGTAATTACAATGCCGGCGTGAAAAGTCCACGGTCTGATTTCTCTAAAAGACGGGATTCTCCGCCCGGAGCCTGCAGGTTTTATTTTCGAGCAAGGCAAGCAGTTCGCGTTGAAATTGGAATTAGATCCCTGTAGCACCTTCAGTATTTGCTGATCTCGGGTCGGGGTGTGTGTTGATAACCTTTCGATTGTTTTCTCTGTCAGCATCGACAGGAAGTTTTGATATGAGAAACGTCAGCTTCCTGGGATACCTATATGTTGCGAATGAACCGCGGTCAAAACTAGACCCCTCTCCAGACCCATGATTCTGTTGCGGCAAGGTCCGCTCCTGTCCTGTAGATCATTGCTAGAAAGCGGATTGCTGGTCTTACACCAACTGTCGCGTAGCAAACTCAAAATTGAAGGTTGAGCGCATTCCATCTGGCTGGGTCAGTGTACCCTGCAGCAAGTTGTCCATAATGGAAAATTCTCAATAGCCATGCTGAGCCCGTTGAACAAATGGCTGGCATAATGTGAGGTTATCGGACTAGCAAATAGTCAATATTGCAGAGTAGAATTGCGTGTTATAAGTTGCATGAGAAATGCTGGACTTGGAACAAGTCCGACAAAACCACCAAGAAGAGTGAAAAAAACAAAAAAAACAAAAAAAAAAACAGGTTGTATAGTAAACACGACTGCACGTTGTTATCGCATCCTCGAGGAAACAGGGTTGCGCCGAATATAGCACATCAAGGATGGGTTGTCTTGGGATCTCACTCACCGGCTCCGAAACGAAACCGCGTTTCAAAGAAATGTTTTCTGAGACATGTCAAATGACAGCAGTGATAGAAACGCAATATATATAAAAAAATAGACAACCTATTTCTATTGTACGTATTTTGCACACATGTCCCTCCAAGATGCATCTCGAGCCCTGGACCACTAGGCCCTTCAAAAGCCACCGGGGTGACGTCTGAGCTTCAGATGACAGGAGGACCCACTCAGGGAGGGAAGGGGGGAGATACTGTATGTGCATGCCGCCCCCAAAATAGACGTGACGTTCGCCTGTGTTCCTACGGAACCGTTTTGTTACATGGCGCGCTTTCTTTTTTCTTCCTTTTTTTTTTTCTTCCCGCCAAGGTGGTCTAAGATCGCCAAGAGCCGATCTGTCTAACCCCAAGTAGGTAATCATCCGAGCTAGGTTNNCCCAATACAGTGATGATAATAATCCCTCCCGAGGATCTGGGACTCGACCACAGAGTCATAATGTCGGATGAGTGTGAATGTCAACATGCAAAGCAGATGGATCGACGGGATACGTCAGATCACACACGAGCAGTAATTTCATTGTGCGGTATGACTGTACCTGGCCTGGAATAGTTGTAAAAGCCGACCAGACGGGGCTGAGCGAACGGCAACCAAACAAAGAAATCAAATGCTTGACATTAATTGAAAAAGGGCGCGACGCACGCTAGGCACCCGCAAGTGTTCGTCTGCGTTTCAGTCTCATTCTAGATCAATCAACGTTTCTGCGTCGTCGGCCGTCGCACGTGGATAACATGACTGAACTGCCATGCCGGAGCGGCACAAAGGCAGGTTTGCACAAACGTGCGTCAAACAGATGGTTCATGTCGCCCGCCACTGCGAAACAAAGTGTCGGTATGTTGTGTTTACATGTCGCACAACAAATACCTGGGTTTATTTTATTCTACAGCTTTCTGCTGGGCAGAGATTGTCTACAGAAGCTTTCCAGTATGACCAGGACCGTTTTGTTACAGGAATGCACTGATACAAGATTCCGGATGGGGCTTTGGTCCGTCAACAACAAAAAAGAAACTTGGATCGGGGGTTCCATACCAACAAGCTTTTTTCCTCCTCCCCCCCATTTCAGATAGCGAGAAAAGCGCATAAACACACATCTCGGCTGCTGCAATAAGCGAGGCGAAGATCCGCCCTTTGGGTCGGGATAAGCCAAAATTCGACATCGACGCTAACTAATCCCGAGGCGAAGTCCAGCTGCCGAGAGGGGGGGACGGCGGAAAGGAGGGGTGGCAAGGCAGACTTGACAACTTTTTTTTTTTTTTGACAAAAATTCGGGCCCCAGCCATCAGGTTAGCTACTTACTGTACGCGCGAGAGTCAGGCACCTACCTGTGTGGAAGCGAACAAAGTCCCGTCGTTTTGTATCTTTGTGGGGGGTTTTTTTTCTTCTTTTTTTTGTTGCCCATTTACTACACACTCGTCCGATCACAGAGAAACACGTCGCGGACGGAGCCGTTGCTCCTTGAAACGGTTGAGAAAAAAAGACCAGTGATCAAGTTCAGTCTATATACATGTTGCACTGTGATATATTATTGTATCAGTGGGCTGCCATTCAAGTTTTTTTTTTTTTTTTTCTTATAAACAAAACCTGCATGCGTCATAGTTTTGATGCGGAAACAAACACCCAAATCGTGCATTGCTGGGACAAAAAAAAAGATTGCAGTGACAAAAAGTCTGGAAGCGGGAGAGGACAAGCATTGATGGACAGGAAAAAAAAAAAAACGCATAAATTCTCGCCTTGTATCAGGCCAACCTAGCGACCACCAAAAAAGCCGCCCAGCAGCTCATCATTGGCCGACCCGACACGATGAGAGGAGCACGCCCCAGGTTTGAGACGTGTGGGGGGTGGAGGGGCGGGTGGGCCGTACTCCGGTTGAACAGCTCGCAAGTGGGGAGGGAGTTGGGTCGGTTGGTCGTTCATTGTTGCCATTACTGTACTACTGCACATGGGCCGCAAATAAAAGAACATGGCCTAATACCAACCAGTTTACCTGCTTTTTTTTTTTTTTTTTTGTTTTGTTTTTGGGAACGGCCAGTACCAGATACATACACTAGCTATGTTTAGAAATCGCCAAAGGGAGACGGGGGCCCAGTTCGACTTGGCCACGCAACGGCTGTCTAGGTCAGAAACAAAAGACAAAAAGGGGGGTTTGGCTGACTGGCAGCACCAGCAGCAGCAGTCAAATGATCGGTCTGTCACTACTGTAATTCAATTCAAGCTTAAAAAATAGAAAAGAAAAAAAAAACAAAATCCACACGTGGAAAATCATCGACTGACTTGCTTCTTTCTATTCAAACAAAGATCAATCCATTGCCAAGACTCGGAGAAAAACTACAAAACATATAACAGCATAGGGTTATTTCGCATCATCGCAACTTTTTCCCCAAATGATCACACCTAAACATCAAATTGTGCTTGTTTTGGGATGACAACCCGCCGGAATTTCTCCGTACTGCCGCTGTATGTATGCTATGCTATGCTATGTAATGTAATGTATACACAATACAGTAAAAGCCTCCCTTGTCTTGTCACCCCGACCGTTTGATCGACGCGTGCAGGGATCTAGCCTACCCAATGGGAGAAACCAGCAGTAGCTTACCGGCACTGCGGCAGTACGAAGTACGTATGTGCTACACTTTGCAATACCGGTATTCACCCAACACCTCACTCCAGTACTGTAATCAGCCTGGCCGGGGGTCAGGCCTTGAAGAGCCTTGGGTCCCTCGCCACACAATCCGTCTTTGTCAACCGTTTGAAGACATGGCATAGGGGAGCCCCATGGCAAGGGCCCCGGTTGGCTCTGCCACCACATGGCCCGTATCAACTGGACCTACCTGGTGGCATGGGCGGAGTCGTGAATCCCGATCTACGGCGACCGTAGATCCAGGGTTGGACCCCGCCAGATGTTCAAATTAAGCTATGAAAACCCCCCCCCCCCCTACCTACGTCTCTCGACCCGGCATGTTGATGCTTGACCTGCCTGTCTTGTTCCCATCGCCTAAATCCCCTCTACATTGATGGGCAGGACCTTTTGGGAGGAAGAGGAGGATCACCAAGACAAAATAAGAAAGAGAAGGAGGGTAGGCCAAAGGGACAAAAAGAGGGGTCGATTTCCTCCTTCACCATGCACCGCAGCCGATAAGCAGCCAGCCCGGAGCGGATTGCCACCATAAGAAAGAGACAGGTCCCCTCGTACGTCATCTCGAGGCAGAGGAAGAGGCATTCCAAACATGTCAACAACCACCCTGCTCCATGGCGGTACGACACCCCTCGCCGCGCTCACCACCATATTCACACCACCTCCCAACTGCGCCACGAGCACATGGCTGTTGACCACCACCGAAGCGCCTTCGCAATACCCGCCCTTCCCGACTGAAGGGCCATCCTCCTGCAACATCCCGCGATGGGAGGACAACATCGACGAGGGCTCATACGACTTCTATTCACCGGCCATCTGCCCATCCGGCTTCGTCGTCGGCCCCTCCTGCACCTCTGTGCAGGTCAAGACTTCAGATGACTTCCCCAAGGTCGAGGCTGGAGAGACGGTGGCGTTTTGTGTGCCGAGGTGAGTTTTTGCTGTGATGGCGTCCTGCCGAGGAGTATATCCTATCCTGACGCAAGAAGCTAACCACGCCGGAAAACCCTCCCCAGTGGCTACTCTTGCACCGCCGATACGACAGAGGGTGGGGTCTGGGGCATGACCCAGACAGAAGTGTTCGCTGCACAGGTCACAGTAGCACCGGCAATTCAGATCCGATGGAGAGATTTCGACCTGACTTTGTTTCCAACACACCCCCTGAGCCCCGGAGTTACCATCGGCATCGGCCCCAAGCCTACACGAGCTACTCCTTCTTCGCCTCCTCCTGGCCCTACCGGGCCCGCGGGTGGTAATGGTGTTATCGTGGTGCCTTTGCCGACTGTTCCACGATCTACGGTGCTCACTTCGACGACCGGCAAGAGCGACGCCACAGCGCTGCCCATACCCAACCCAAACAGTGCTTCACAGCCGCGCATACCAGACGACCAGGCCGCGTCGCCTGCCACAACCACCCGTCTGAACTCGTCGACGGCGACGACCGCCGCATCAACCGGACGCAGCAGCCAGTCTGCAGACCTGACAAAGGCATCTCCCATGGAATCGACAAATTCACATGGGCTACCGCTCGGCCCGATAATTCTGGCTTGCCTAATTAGCGTGCTTATCTTCAGCGCAAGCGTTTTCTTCTTTTCTAAGCGCCGGAGAGACAGGGGAGGGAGTGGGTCGGGGACACAGCCGCCTCTGTTGCCGGTCGGCGTGGGAGTGTGGGTAGGAAGCAGCCACGAAGGTGATAGCAAAAGGAAAATGGGTTCAATACCAACAATGTGGACAAAATGGATCATGGCTCTGCGCAAAAAGTCGAACCGACAAGTTGGCGACGGTTGGCCGAATCATGACATTGCCAGCGATGCGCAAAAACAAAAATCGAGATCACGGGATACAATGGGCTGGGCCGGGTGTCCGGCAGAGGGAGCCCCTGGTTCCAAGGAAAACCCAGCCGAGCTGGAGCAACTGGGGAATGGGCACGACTCTGAAGCACAGCAGAGGTGGAGCTGGGTGTCTAGGATGTTCAGCATACGAGCTTCGCGGCAGGGCGAACAGGACGACGACGACGACGACGACGACGACGACTATTTCAAGTCTAGCGTTATGAGCAGTAGGAGGACAACAAGATCTTCCCGCTGGACGGTTTCCGACGCCGAAGCTATGACTGGCGATAGGCAACACGACTTGACGGCCCCGGGGGCATTGTGGCCGCCCGTGCCTGCGGTGCCGAGGTTGCCAAGGCCACTACCTGCGGTGCTGATCAGCAGCCCCAAGAGCCCGACGTTGACGTTGAGGCCAATGACTGCCCGCAGTGCTTTCACCGTGAGGACCGAGACGACGGAAATGAGTGATATAAGCGAGGAAAACGACATGCTGAGTCGCTTGTCACTAACGCGCATCTCGTGCTACACGGGGGCTGGTGGTCTGCTGTCGCCTAGAAGTTCGTCGCGGAGACTGAGCCACATAAGTGGTGGTACCTTTGGACCAGGTGGTGGTGGTGGTAGTAGTAGTAGTAGAAATAGCCACAGCCGCTCGTCCCGGGCAACTCCAGAATCATAAAACAAGAGTATTACCACAAGCGTGTCGTCTTTTTTTTTTTTTTTTGCTGCTGCTGATGCTCAGTGCATGTGCTACGATCCTGGCGTCGCCGGCACAAGTCCCCCGCCAACATTCTCGACAGATTCGAGGGGCTCCTCGATTGGCACAGGGGTCAAAGTGGCCTGGTGATGGCCATCATCAGCGTCGGCAGGGTCCGCCTCTCTCTTTTCCTTCTTCTTGTCCAGCTTCTTCTGGTTTCTCTTCCCCTTGATGTTCATGGTGATATGATGCTCCTTTTTTTCCAGTTCCAAAACGGAGCCCCTCCAGGTCCTGCCGTGCAGGTGACGCAGGCAGAGCCGCTTCCCTTCGTCGGGGTAGTACATCCAGCATGCCCACTTGGCCCAGTTGCCAAGCTTCATCTGATCTCGGGCACGGTGCCCTACCGTGTCCTCGATGAAGGCACCTCTGGCCATGGACAGGCGCGTGGGGAACACGCGCGCGAGGTAGTGGGATACTTCGGCAATATGAGGCTTATCGTGCCAAAAAAACAGCGGGGTCAAGGGGATGGGAGGCAGGGACGATGACGACGGAACAAACGTTCGCTTGAGCTGGCGTGTCAATCGTAACAGAGCCGAGTGGTAGGTGACGTGCGCCTGGACAGCGTAAGAGAGGAGTCTGCAAGACGGTAGGCAGATGTACTTGACAGGGGGCGATTCCAAGTCCGTAGTGAAGGCATCATCGCAGATGCCGCTGGGGGTATCTGCTGCTGCGGGAGAGCCTGGCAGGGAGCCGACCGTTGCAGCATCTAGCGCCGTGACTGGTGCGTCAGAGGTTGATGTGGAGGAGAGGGACAAGGAAGACAATGACAAGGTCGAAGGGAGGCCAGCTGGCGATGCCTTGTTTGTCTCCATGACATCCAACATTCCGTCAATAGGTATGTCTGTGACAAGAGTCCAGTCATGTTGGTGAATCCACTGCGAACCGGGGCGATTCGGGACGATTTGGCAGGGTTAGCTAGCTGGCTAGGTATCTGGCTGGCTAGGTATTTGCGAGATGATTAGAATTAGATGTGGGCGTTGACGTACCACAT
Organism: Pyricularia pennisetigena; assembly: GCF_004337985.1. NCBI lineage: Eukaryota > Fungi > Ascomycota > Sordariomycetes > Magnaporthales > Pyriculariaceae > Pyricularia > Pyricularia pennisetigena. The sequence continues at coordinate 1,239,963 of NW_021940923.1, forward strand.
AGCTGGTTTCAGCCAGACGCAAGGCAGTGCGGACAGCAAGCCCAAAGCCCAGGCGATCGGCCGGCTCCACAAAAGTCACCCTGCCATCGCATGTGCGACTGACCGTGACAGAAACGGCGCTGCCGAGCGGGTTCTTTCGGCCGTCAAACCCGAATTCGGCCTCGACGGAGCTCTGGGTCATGGGCACCGGAGGCGGAAGATCTGGGCAGTACTCGGCCAAGAACAGCTCCTTGACGTTTTCCTTGTACACGTCGTAAACTTGGGCACCCTGGGCCGTCACCTGTCCCCTCTTGAGACGGGCGCGGGGCTTGATGTGATCATAGGTGTCCATGACGACTATGACGCGACATTTCAACAGAGGGGGACAGTGGTGTCGGTAAGATGCGATGACTTGGGTGAGGAGTTCGGTTTCCGGGGCCGAGGGTGTCGGGGAGGTGGTGATGATGAGCGTGAGCAGGTTTGGAATGCGGTCCTCCATGACGGCGAATGAGCGAAACAAGCGAACAAAATATTTGTGGGAAGAGAACGACGGGGGGTTTGTTTTCGGATGTTTGTGGTGGTGGCTGCTCTAGGTTAGGCAGGCAGGTTTTTTACATGTCAGTCTCTCCTTCCTTCCATTTCACCCTTCAATCCAATCCAACCAGGTTCCATGACGCCCGACTTTTGGATTGGCACTGAAATTTCGTGACCGTTTGTTTTGTTCGGTAGGTGACAGGCCAGGTCATCCATCCCCACCCCGCAGCATTGGTGGGGGGGTTTTGACAGACCCACATTATTCGATGTGCTTGCTAGTGGAGATGTCACTTTTTTTTTTTTTTTTTTTTTTNNGTCTTTTTATCGAGATTATATGGTATCCATCATGTGTTTACCCAACCAACCCACAACACACACACCCCCCACACCCCACAGCCCACAGCGTGGTTTTCTACTATAGTATAATCTCGCAACTTCATAACAAAGAAGGACAAGAACTGACCAAGACTACAAAGTATCATCGGGCACTTGGGACCGCGACTCGCTCACCCGCGTGATCGAATCGTACATCAGCAACGTGGCGGGGCATTACAAGGGCAAATGCTACGCCTGGGACGTGGTCAACGAGGCGCTCAACGACGACGGAACCATCCGAGATTCGGTATTCAACCGCGTCTTAGGGACGGATTGGATCCCCATGTCCTTCAAGGCCGCCGCGGCCGCAGACCCGCAAGCCAAGCTGTACTACAACGAATTCGGCATCGAGCGGGTCGGCGCCAAACAGGAGGCGACCCTCAAGCTTGTTGACCTGATCAAAAACAGCGGCGCCACCATCCACGGCGTCGGCTTACAGGCGCATTTCATCCTCGGCTCGACGGGCACCAAGGAGGAGCTTGCGGCGTCCCTCAACTCCTTCACCGCCAAGGGCGTCGACGTCGCCTACACCGAGCTGGACGTCCGCCACCAGAAGCTCCCACCAGATGCGCAGGCCCTGCAGCGCCAGGCAGACGATTATGCGGCGGCCGTGGGCGCCTGTCTGTCCGTGGACCGTTGCGTCGGCATCACGGTCTGGGGCGCGTCCGACGCCCACAGCTGGGTTCCGACCACCTTCCCGGGCGAAGGTGCCGCCACGCTGCTCGACGAGAACATGAACCCCAAGCCGGCGTACAATAGGGTTCGAGACGTGCTGGCTGCTGCCGGGCGTGGCAGGAAGAGGTCTCCGAGAGTCCCTGCCTGAATGTTTTTTTTTTTTGTTTGTTTTTTTTTTTTTTGTGACGGGTACACATGTCAGGGCTTTGCTTGCTCGCCAGGAAGTGCGACAGCAGCTCCGTCTGCCGGCGGACCTTTTTTTTTCTTTTCTTTTTCTTCTCTCCTCCCCCCTGTACATAAATCTATCGTTTTGGTCTTTTTGTTACTGCATATAAAAAAAAAATTCACTGCTTGCTTTGGTCCAGACAAAGTGCACGGTTTCTCTGTTGCCCCTCCCGACCACGCCGAGCCGATGGAGCTGAATACCCACCGTCGCTTCACTCGGCGGTTGTAAGCGCATTAAAATTGGACGGGACGCGCGTGCCCGACTGCCCCCCTCGCTAGTCGATGGCGTGGTATGGAGGCGCTCGCTACCCGACGTGCGCTTTGATGGCAACCAAATTAAACTAGGCGACTGCACGGCCTCGCTTTCAACCGGTGCAGAAAAACAAGGGAAATTTCAAGAGCTCAAGGACCCTGTCAATCTTGGGGATCTATTAAAGGCCGTTTGTTCCCTCGTCGGAAAAAAGAATGGCGACGGGGGAGGTGATGGATCTTGCCTTGCATCGCGGCGCGGGCACATCTTTGCTGCAATGTGGGCAATAAGTTTTCTCTCGCTGCTGCTTGTCTCGCTTGCGAGCGAGGGTTGTCTCGGTCAATGTAAGTATGAGGTGTGAGTGAGTGTGATATGGCAACAAAAAAAAAAAAGAAGAAAAAAAAAGAAGAGAAACTCACTCATTCACTTACTCACTCACTCACTTCCCCCTTTGGCCCATTGAACAAACAAAAAGTGCTGCTGCTAATTTCTCCCACAGCCACTGCCGCAATCCGTGGCAGCGTCACCCAAGCACAGCTCGACACCTTCAAACTCTTTGCCGACTACACGGCGGCCGCCTATTGCAACAAGTCACCCGACCGCGTGTCCCAGAAGATTGCCTGCGGCTCCGATGCCTGCCCCCTGATCGAGGCCCACGAAACAACCATTGTCGCGACTCTGGTGTGAGTTGGTTCCCCCCAGCTGATGCACAGCCGCCTCCGCTCTTGTGGGCGGTGGTGGATCACCAACTGACTCGAGAGCGTCCACTAAAAGCTTTATTTTTAATTTTATTTTCATCTTCCTTGCACCAGAGACGAAGGTGATAGGGCGGGCGGATACATCGCTCTGGATAGCACGGCAAACAGGATTGTGGTTGCCTTTCATGGCACCATCACTGCTGCCGGCTACATGGCAGAGTAAGTCGGATGCAACCTGCTTCTCCCCCCCTTGATTGCCCCATTGCCGCGCGGCTGTTCCACTAACCGAGACACCCTCCTCCTACCTGATCTCGCAGTCTAAACGCGCTGCTCCAAGACGACGACCTCTGCGATGGATGCCGAATCCATGCAGGTTTCAGATCCATTTGGGCTGCTGTTCACGACGTTAGTAGTCCAGCCTTTTTTTTTTTTTTTTTTTTTTTTTTTTTTTTTTTTTTTTTTCGTTCATTCATTCATGCCCAGGCCGGCACGGAACAGACGAGAACAAAATTAAATTAGACTCTGGTTACATATGGCTGACTTGGCGGCCCCCCTAACTCCCCAGCTCGTCATGGACACGGTCGAGAATCTGCACCGCGAGTATCCCGACTATGCCATCGTCACAACGGGTCACAGCATGGGTGCGGCGGTCGCCACGCTCGCCGGCGCGAACCTGCGGCAGAAGCTGCCAGACGTGGTGATCGACGTCTACTCTCTGGGATCCCCCCGTGTCGGCAACCGCGCGTTTGCCGAGTACGTCAGCGCACAGCCCGGCAGCGTCTTCCGCATCACCCATATCAACGACCCAGTTCCCCGGCTGCCCCCCAATCTGATGGGCTACTACCACACCGACGTCGAGTATTGGCTCTCGAACGGCGGCGCGCAGAAGATCGACTACGCCCCAAAGGATGTCATGGTCTGCAAGGGCATCTTCAACAGGAACTGCAACACCCAGAGCGACTTTTTCGGCTTTGGCTTCGCCGCCCACGTCAATTACCTGACGAGGATAGGGGCCTGCAAAGACTGACAAGAAAAAAAAAGTCGGGCTGGCTGGACTTTTTTTTTTTTGCTGATAAGGAAAAGCGGCGGAACCTACCGAAGCCCCGAGCGTAGATCGTGGGTGGGTTCTGGGTCTAGCTATCAATCCCTAGACTTGACCTCCAAGGAGATGTGATAGGCTCCGGCAGCTGTCGAACCGATACGAGGCCCATAATACCGATGGAGATTGATGTTCAAAAATCTCCACCGCAACTCTCATTACTAGCGTAAAGATGACATCGCCATTGACAAGTGGAACCGATTTGGTGGACTGGTGAAGGCGCAAACCCCATTCCGGAGCTGTCGTTTACATCATGACTGCCGTGATGCGAGCCTTTGGTACGTCACGAGCCAGACCAGGAGACCTTTTTTTTTTTTTTTTTTTTTTTTTTCTTGCCCGGCGTAACGCCATTCAGTGTCAGTCGAGACTGCCGAGTGGCCGCCTAAAGATTATGTGCTCAAATAAATACAATTTGCTAGTGTTTACTCATGGACCGACCGTCTTATTTCTCCCCATAAACTATCCGGCATATAACTACTCCTCGGCATCTCGCGGCTCGTGCGTCCGCCAAAATTCCTCGTACTCGTTTGACCCCTGAGCCGGGACTTCGAGTGGTACAGTAATGGGCACGATGGGGATTCCCTTGCTCTCGAGCTCTGCCATGCGGGCCTGGGTTTTGGGCCGGGTCTTGTTGATGCTGTACACGGAAATGCGGTGGCACGAGCTTGTGACGTGCAGGCCCCAGTTCCAGGCTGTGCGCACTTCGGGAGGCTGCGTGTTCAGGCTGTTGTCCCAGCACCGCACCACGATCTCTATCCAGCCCTCGACGTCGCAGGGAAGTTCCATGTGCCACGTCCGCCACGTCCACTTTCGCTTCTTGGACAGGTTCTCGACCGGCACCGTGTACCAGTTGAAGCCCCCATCGGCCGACAGCTCAACCCGCTCGGGCCACCGGCCGCCACCCGAGTAGGCCCAGCCACTGCAGCGGATCTTGCCGTTGTGGATCACCACCTGCTTCATCCACGGGGACATGATGGCAGAGCTGACGGGCATCTCCTGTATCTGGATCCCGTCAGTCAGGTTGAAGTTGTGCTTGCCCACCTGCTGCGGGAAATAGAGGTACTCCTGGGTCTGCACCGGCGCGCGACTCGGATTCTTGATGGCCTTGATTCGATACAGCCACTTGACGCTGCGCGCGCCGATGTAGCCAAGAACGACGGTCCGGAGAGGGAATCCGTGAATCTTGGGCAGCGGCTCGTCGTTCATGGCCCAGGCCAGCATCACCTCGTTGGCCTTGACCTTGGACCACGGCACGCTGACGACGTAGTTCATTGCCTTTTCGCTCTTGACGTAGGTGTCGGCCCCGTAGAACTCGAGGTGCTTGGCCCCATCGATCAGACCGCCGCACTCCTTGATGATCGCCTTGAGGCTGATCCCCGTCCACTTGGCCGTGCCTATGGCTCCTTCTGCCCATGGCGCCTGAGGTACCTCGTCACCCTGGCCAGCGTACTTGGTGATCTGCTCGATGCGACGCGTGCCCGAGCACTGCATGGTCACGTGCTTCTCCATTCGCGGGAACCGGGACTCGTCCATGATGTCGTCGAGCGTAAACGTCTTGGGGTTCTTCACGAGACCGTCCATGTCAAAGCTGAAATGCTCTTTTTCGATGTAGGGGATGCCGCCGTGGTTGCGGACAAAGTGCAGAGGGTTCGGCGTGATGTCTTGAGCAGCCGTCAAGCGCTTCGGCGGCTCCCCGTTGTAGGGGAACTGCAACAGGTGGAGCATGTCGACGTGCTTCTCCTCGAGCACGCAGTTCCACGAATCATCAACCACGTCTTCCAGCTCGCCGCCCAGAGCGTGATGCCAAAGCTTGAAGCGGGTGCCCGGGAGCACCGGGTTCGTTCCCGGAATCTCAGCAAACTGGTACTCTGGATTGGGTGGCCAGGTCTGCGAGCTGAGGATCTTGTGGGCAGCCGCCTTTTTGTCAGGGTAGTTTTCCCACTCCACAAAACTGCAGAAAAACAAACCAAAGTCATTTAGCAGCCCTTTCAATCTTGTAGGGGACGAAAGGGAGGCTCGCGCGAGAGAGCTTCGTGAGCCAGCAATCAAGAGGCCACTTACCCCTTCCATCCCTTTCGCTCCCGAGCAAACAATTTGGCTCGATCGCCGACAGAGTTGATGGCTTCCTCGTCTTTGGTAAGGGGACCAAACTGCTGGGGTTGAATCTCTTTTGTTTCGGGGCCGGTCATATCCAGTGCGGGCAAAAGGGCGCCAGCCATGCCCTGGGCGATCCTCCACTGGTCGGGCCTATTGCTGGTCTCCTTGTGGGGGGCCATCACTTCGGCGACAGGCCTGTGCGGAATTGACATTTTGCTTTGCTGTCGATCCTTTCGAGTTGCAATCTGTAATCAACTACTGGCGGTGGTCTTCAAAGGGCGCATCACCAGCAGAACCAACAAAAGGGTGGGAAGTCGGAGAAAGGAACCGGATGGCATGGTGCCTATATTTAAATACCCGGTGTCTTATCTTACCCCATCTCTAACGGTCTAACGCACCGTTTATCCAGAATACTTTGCTCCAGCTGGTCTCCATATCTTGGGTACCTGGGCTACATTAGTGTATCGGCTAGCCAGTTGCATAACTTGGTTCGCGTATGCGGGTGCGACTGGTTTAAAACATTGGGCAAAC